>NC_057808.1:378760148-378760396 GCF_018294505.1 Triticum aestivum | reverse complement strand
GAGCCCGTGGAGGCTGAGGAGGTCGACGGTAGCCCATGGTGGCTGGAGGAGGTCGACGGTAGCCCGTGGAGGCTGGAGGAGGTCGACGGTGGAGATGAACAGTATCCCGTGGAGTCCCGTTTTGCGGTACGCCACACCCCTCCCGATGAACAGGACCCCCGTTTTGACCGTAGGAGGTCCGTTTCGTCCATTTTGCGGTACGCCACACCCCTCCCTATCAACAGGACCCCCGTTTCGACCGTAGGAGG
>NC_057808.1:378750563-378760076 GCF_018294505.1 Triticum aestivum | reverse complement strand
TTTGCGGTACGCCACACCCCTCCCGATCAACAGGACCCCCGTTTCGACCGTAGGAGGTCCGTTTCCTCCGTTTTGCGGTACGCCACACCCCTCCCGATCAACAGGACCCCGTTCCGAACGTAGGAGGTCCGTTTCCTCCGTTCTGCGGTACGCCAGGCCTCGTTTCCATCGCCTGTTCCGTCCAAGCCCTCCCGATGAACACGACCACGCATTCCGTTCCGACCCAGCCGTTGGCTCCCATGCGTTCCGTTGCCTCCCGATGAACATGACGCATTCCGTTGCCTCCCGATGAACACGACGCATTCCGTTGCCTCCCCATGAACACGACGCATTCCGTTGCCTCCCCATGAACACGACGACGACGCTGTTTCTCCGTTCCGACCCAGCCATGTACATGAGCCCTGGCCGTACGTATGCGCGAGTAGGCGTTCAAGACCCTGCCCGTATGTACACATACATGGCCGTATTTTCTTTCTTGCACCCTGGCCACTGTACGTACATGTACATGCTACGTGCGCGCCTCTACTACGACACGTGCACGCCTCTACTACGACACGTGCGCGCCTCTACATCGACCAGTATGTACGTACACGTTCGCGACCAGAATGACAACGCTACGTACGCTTCGACCAGGTGGGTCCCGACTGTCAGGCACTTCCTTGCCTGCGAAGATGTAGCTGGTGGGTCCCAGCAGTCAGGGAGGCGAATCGTTTTGTTTTTTTGCCCGGACGCACTTCCTTGCGTGTGAAGGTGTAGCTGCTGAGTCCCAGCAGTCAGGGGGGTGAATCATTTTTTTTGCCCGGACGCACTTCCTTGCGTGCGAAGGTGTAGCTGGTGGGTCCCAGCAGTCGGGGGGCGAATCTTTTTTTTCGGACGCACTTCCTTGCGTGCGAAGATGTAGCTGGTGGGTCACAGCAGTCAGGGGGGCGAATCGTTTTTTTCGGACGCACTTCCTTGCGTGCGAAGATGTAGCTCGTGGGTCCCAGCAGTCAGGGTGCGAATCATTTTTTTCACGAAATACGGTGGCCCGTCCGGTGCATCCCCGCTGTCAGTGGAGGAATAATTATTTTGTGCGTAATAAGGAGGCACTTCCTTGAGGCTGCCGTGGACCCAGCTGTCAACCTCTCCACGTACAGTCCACGTCCGATGGAAGTCGTTCCTTGACCACGTTGACCACGCCGTGCCGAGAGCACCAGGGCGGTGGACGACGGCGAGGCCTAGGAAGGGGACGACACAGAGCCGGGGAAGACGCGACAGTGGATGCACACGCGGAGAGGAGTACGAGGGTTCACTGGTTCGGCTGCACTGCCGTCGCCGCAGAATAACAGGGGTGTGGGTGAGTGGAGGGATGGCCTGGCCAGCGGTGGGAGTAGTAGGGGGCGGTGAGGCCTCCGCGGCAGCACAGCCGGCCACGGGAGGCAGGAGTAGGCGGCACGACCGGGGCTGCTTTGAGCAGCTGGAGCAAGAAGACCAGAGGTTGAAGAAGCACGACGGCCGTTGGATGGACATCGTACGGTCACTGCAGCTAGAATCGTTTATATTGACTAAGTTGACAAAGCCCTTGGTACGTCAACTTAGTAGGCCCACAGGTCAGCTTCCGAAACGGTGCGCCCCAGATGTCATGGGGAGGAATCATTTTTTGGGCGAGTGAAGCTAGAATATCCGAGATTGAAGAAGAAGCACGACATCCGTTCGATGGACATCCAACGGCCACTGCTGCTAGAACCGTGTGTTGACTATAAGTTGACAAAGCCTTGCATACGCGTCAACTCTGTTTTTTTAGGGGACGCGTCAACTTAGTAAGGCCAGAAGTGTGTGGCAGAGAACTTATAGCCCATTTGAGATTTGTAAGAATGTGTAGCCCATTTTTGAATTCTAATGGAATTTACTACAACCCATTTACAGTTTGTTAAAAGTACAGCCCATTTCAACCAACCGTCAAAACAGAATTCAATAAAATTTCCCACATTTTGATGGGATCCGAAATATTTTTATCCCGAAATTTCTAGTCAGATTAAATACAATTCCAATATAAATTTATATTACGTAAAAATCCAACGAAACATTGCGCTCGCAACAATTAATGAAATTAAAATTTTCAATATCCAAAAATAATATTTTATAAAGTAATCACGTGTTTGGTGCATTTTTTTTATAGTTACTGCCCAGTTTTTATAATTACATCCCATTTATTATTTCTTAAAGCCCATTTTCTTGTTAAGCCTAATGCATCCCTCCTAGGAAAGATTTGCAGCCCAGCGGGGCGGAGAATAACAACTTGACCTTGCCTGGGTATTCCTAAAAAAAGTATAGCTGGGCTAGCCATTTTCAGCTTGAAAAAAATTAATATCTGGGCTGGATATCTGGCCTGGGCTAGACGGGCCACAGCCCGCCCAGTTAATACCTGCAGCGATGTTTTCGTTGTTGTTCAGAGGAGAAAATTTAATATCTGGGTAAACATCGAAAAACTTTGTAGTGCTCACACCTCAAAAACACAAATACTGCTCGAGCTGCTTGGTCCCAGCTGTCGGCCGCTTCTTGTGCAATTCTCTCGTTTATTGACTACTACATAGGTTGACAATGGTGTGGGACCATGATGTCAGGAAACCAGGAGGAAGCAAAATAAATTATAGTTATATATATATATAAAATAAGGAGGCACTTGCGTACGTGAGGCTATGGACCTGGTGGGTCCCCATTATCATCCTCTCCAAGTAAAGTCATCTCCTCGCCCGCGCGCGCTTTCCGCCCGAAACAGTCAGCGCCGCCCGCCCCGCTTCCCAGTGCAGGAGATTGCTCCGCCTTCAAACGACACAAGTGCCGTCCGTCCGTCCATCTGCCGCCCACATTAATGATACGCGGTTGCCGAGGTGGCTACTCCGGCGCCACACGTCCGTCCCTCCGCCCGCCACCATTGCTATATAAACTGCTGCGCCGGCCATAGCCGCAGTCATCCGCATCCGTTCCCTTTTTCCTGTCCTCACCACTACTGCCCACCATGGCTTCCTCGTGCTCCAGCGCTCTTCGGGACGGGCGGGCGATGGACCACAAGGAGATGGCAGCCATTGCTGCCGACCGGCTGGCCGGCAGGCAGCCGGAGGACGACGACGTCCCAATGGAGAACATGGTAGTCGACGATCCGGCGCCAACCCCCTCCTCTGCGCCATCCTCGCCAGTGCATTGCACCATGACCATCGGCGAGGCCCGTGCCCAATATATGGACAGGGTGAGGCAGATGCGTGAGGAGCAGTTCCGGGAAGCGCAGGCCGACTCCGCCTACAACCACCATCTCCTCCAGGAGCACCTGCAGGCGGAGGAGCAGATCGCCGCGGAGCGGGCGGAGCAGGAGGCGCTGCTCGACTCGTACCGCTCCGCCCGCAAGGGCCGCCTCGAGCGCTGGCGGTACCGCATGCGGGTGGCGGAGGCTGCGGCCGCCTACAAAGAGGCTAGCAAAGAGGGCGATGAAGCGGGTGAGGCGCTGTTTGGCGAGACCGAGGATGAGGCAGAGGACAATGCCGGCTCCGACGAGTCCCCGCTCCGCTGGCGTCGACGAGGCCCTGCTCCGCCGAGGCCCCGCAGCGCCAACAACGAGGCAGAGGACACCGCCGGCTCCGCCGAGGCCCCAGCCCGCCAACAACGAGGCAGAGGACATCGCCGGCTCAGCCGAGGCCCCACCCTGCCGGCAACGTGGGGGAGGATTTCCACCGCTCCGCTGAGGCGCCGCCCGCCGGCAACGAGACAGAGGACATCGCCGGCTCCGCCGAGGCCCCGCCCCGCTGCCAACGAGGCCGCGCCACACAAAAAACGAGGAAGAGTAGAACACGGTAGGTCGCCGCCGCTCGGGTCCAAGTAAGGCCACCGCTGCTACCCTCCGGTTGAAGCCAAGCTAGGCGGGTTGACCATTGACGGCCGGTTAGCTTCTTGGCGGCGACGTGGAGTCGGAGAGCTGCGCTGGAGAAGAACGCTGCTTCTACTTAACTGCTGGTGCAGTTGGCTGACTGACACGTGGGCCCAACAGGCCACATGTCAGTTACGCAACTGCACCTGCAGTTAAGTCACTGAAGCTTCTGTTCGGCTCAGCGGGACACAGGTGGGTAGCTTCGGTTAATTAATTATACCTCCAGCGCACCCCTTTTTAGTTGAAGAATGTATGAAATGTAATGAAATCCGGCATGTTTATATGAAATCCGACCGTGTATGAATGAATTTATTTCGATTAGTTCGAATTCATGTATCACTAGCATTGGATGAACATGCAAAACAATACGTACTAGCATTATTCCCAGGGTGATCACCTCGTTTGCAGCAGTTTCACATGTACTCCCTCCGGTCCTTTCTAGTCATGCATACAAGTTTTGTCTGCAGTCAAAGTATCTCTACTTTGACCAATCTTATACAAAAAAGTATGCACTTTCACAATGTGCGAAGTAAAAAGGAACAGAAGGAGTACAAAGAGTTTGAGTAGCTTTTTAGCGTTTCTGTACATTGCAATCAAACACACAGGCCTGGCAATTCATAGAGAACATTCAAAACAATCGATGATTATGCATCTCAGCGACTCACATGTCAGAGGCAATATTTACTTCACAACTAAAGAATAAAGAAAAAATTGATCGACGCTGCTCACAGCAAAGGGCGTCCCATTCGAAAATATCAAATGCATGTCTTGCTAAAATCAATGAGCAAAATTTGACAAGGTTGTCCCATTCCAAAATATCAAATGCCTACGATTGTGGAATGGGCAGGGTTTGCCATCAGTTTGGACATTGACATGGCACCTCGTGCTAAATAAACCAGCTGTTCTTTTTGTGCAGTTCCACCAAAATCAACCAAATTCGCGCGTAGCTTGTATGATTTCGCCCTTATATGTTGCAACGCCTTGAACTTATCGGCACGTCCTTTCTTGTGGTGGAAATGAATGATTCGATGTATTCATGAACATTTTGTGCAGTTCCCATTGAAATCAAGCTGAGCACCCCTGTTTGCACAAATACAAAAAAGTGATTAGTATAAAGCAAACTGTACTATGAATTGACAGTTTCAACGGGCACATACATGGTCCATGTAGAGCACACTTTTAGAAAAATGGAACTCACCAGAAAGAATCCTAGAACAACATTGTACTCGCGCATCACAGCAAAAAAATGGAGATTTGTCAGTCCTTCTGAGCTGAAGTTAGTTTGGTCTTGTGGGGAGTAATGTAACCATCCTTCAACTGCTCCTTCTGATAAGAAGATAGATAGGGCTTCTTCATCCTGGCATAATCGGAACTAGTCACTTCACGTACTCCATATTCTTCTTCAGAGGAAGATGATCCTGTTGTGCAAAGACAAGAGGACTACTAAATGCTAGCATCCCTGTTTGCTCGAAAAAACTAGAGGAAATATTTAAAACAGCACAGATGAAGCACTTCTCAAGGACAATACCACTTTTTCATGACAGTATCTAAACAATAGCACAACACCAATAGAGATGACAAAGCTCAATCATATGGATGAAATCAGTGGGCGAGTACCAACCTTTGTCAGGAGGCATATTGTGTAGAGCATATAGATGAAGCACTTCTCCGGAACCATCTGTTGCTATCTACGGTGGTGGCCATGCTTACTATATACTCCTCGATTAGTTTAATGTTTCCAACATCTTCTTGTGCAGTTCCACTAAAATATATGGTATCTTCAAAGAAGATCCCTGTTTGCACAAGTAGAGATAATTACATATTACATTAAGAGTGGCATCAAATCAGTGGCAAAACAATTGCTCATTCCAGCCATAGCAATAAATTAAGATGCAAAACTATATCATTACTTGTGTCATCACAGTTCCAGTGCTTCATTACAGCACCGGGAGTTGATTTTTGTTTTTCTTCCGCTTGTTCTTCCCCTTCATCACTTGGTTCAATAACAGACAAGCTTCGCCTTCAATGTAAGATTTGGCATGTCAATTAGGGAGCACAAGTATAGTACTAAACTTAATTTTCTGATGAAAGTGGCAAAATACAGGCCTACAGTTGTGAAATATCCTTATCTTACCTCAATGGGATATTACGGTGCACATACAGATTGGAAGTCTTGTCTCCATTTGTGCAGTTCACTAAAATCAAGCAACATTATCGTACAAGTAGCACAACATATGAAAGCACACTGCAGAATCATGTGAAAGAAGGCTAGTACTGACCTCTCATGATGCGGAATTCAAACAACTCACAAGAAGAAGATCTGAACTAAATTCGCCTTAACGGATAGGAAGTAAGATCTCCTCTTGTGCAGTTCCACTAAGATCAAGCAACGTTGTCAGTGTGACATTTTGGTTGAACTGCACAAAACACTCTTAAAACAAAAGTGTTTTGTGCAGTGCAACAAAAGGTCACAATGGCAACGAGGTGAAGTAGATAACCCTGTTTACACAGAGGTGCAAAGGAAACAATTAGTGGTCAATAACGGTGGATGACACAGAAGCCAACAAAAAGAAGCATCTACCTTATCTAAATGGGAAAGAAAGCAAGACAGTAGCATTTCTCAAACGGTGGCATTGATTAATATTAACATAGAGATTATATTAACAATAAAATTCATTAAACATGTAATTTGCTTTTAACTGTGGCATTGCATCAATTTTCCAGCGGCATTATTAGAGGGTGTTTGTTTACAGGGACATTTTGGTGTAGGGACTAAAAAAACTCCGTGTCAGTCCCATCTAAACCAAACAGGAGGGACTTTTAGGTACCAAAAGTGGGCATTTGGGACTAAAGAAAGAAGACCCCGAGGGAGTCTTTTTGGGACTTTTTCCAATAGTTGCCCCTGCCACGCATCACGCCTTGTCTCTATTAGTTCATTACTAGGGGTAACATGGTCTTTTAGCATGTCATTTAATAACCTCTAGTTCATGTTTAGTCCCTGGAACCAAGTAGGTAGGGACTAGGGAGTTTTTAATCAAACAGGGCCTTAGATTAACAACAGCTAATGAGTTGCATGGGACAGTGGACGCACCAGCACCATGTGCATCTACCGATGTACTGTGGTCATGCACAGTCTGTTGCAACAAAGAACAAACAACCAAGGAGCATATTTGTGTTGGTCCCAGTTTTGTTATCTTTAGACACCTTTCCCTATGTGAGCGCAGCAAATCTAGTCCTGCTCAAACTCTACAGCCTTGTCCCTTCCTTTTCTTTTTGAACTAGTACTTTCGCCCCTTCCTTTCCTCTTTGAACCACGTCCTAGATTTATGCGATACAACTTTCCCCACTACTTTCCCCCATTCCTTTCCTCTTTGAACCACGTCCTAGATTCATGCTATACAACTTTCCCCCTTCATTTCCTCTTTGAACCACGTCCTAGATTCATGCTATATACAACTTTTCCCACTACTTTCCCCCACTCCTTTCCTCTTTGAACCACGTCCTAGATTCATGGTATACATGCAGCTAGAGCAATGCATGTGGAGTAAGTAAATTATACCTTAAGGTTCTTGGGGCGTGGTTCGGTGGGCGACGGGACGGCGGCGAAGAAGAAGGGGTCGGAGGCCCTCCCGCGACGCCGCTGGGTGGAAAGTGAACAGCTGCGCCGGTAGTCCCTCGCCGACGGCGACAGCGTTAAGCCTCCTTCCCTTCCCGGTGGACGGATCCTGCCGGCTCTTTGAGCAGCAGTGAGGGGAGAGAGAGGCCAATGAAGTCTTGTTTAGATCTGGAGAGGGCAAGAGAGTGTGAAGAGAGCAACTACAAGCGCTGAGGCTCCAGCGGGAGAGGGCGAGAGAGTGTGAAGAGAGCAACTACAAGCGCTGAGGCTCCAGCGTGTATATATATACTGGAGAGATAGTGTGAAGCGTGCAAACCCTAGAAAACATTTTGACCAGTCAAAGAATCCTCCTGGCACAAATTATGCTCAAGTGTAGTTATCGAACCCGAGACCTCAAGTTTGATGAGCGAACAGGCTAACCAGCTACACAACCCTCTCGTTATGTTCAACGAGAGGGAAATAACCTTTTATACATTCCTGCATTCGTGTGACAAGCATGCCGTGTTTTTGTGTGTGTGTGTGGGAGTCATTGGGATTTCAATCATAATCGTGTCATGTGGCTTTGGTGGTAAGACTATCCACAGTGGTGCAGAAATAATGCAGCCTTAGTCACCTTACCTCTCTCCACGTAGTACGTTGGGTCCCACCAGTCAGAGGGTGAAACAAACAAATTAATAAGAAAAATTAAAAGCGCCAGCGGTGTATCTTACCTGACACATCTCGCTACTGCTCGGGAACACTGTCCAATTGATCCCTCTGTTCGCTCACGTACTATTTTAAGTGAATCCTTATTATAACATGCACACAAATTTTGGGCACTTGTATTCGACTTAAGTCAGTGTGCCACTGTATCTCGTATACTTACTACTCCCTCCGTCTAGGTGTAATAAGTCACGTTAGAAGGTGCAACGGGACCAAGGTGCGTGCGTGTGTGTGTGTGTGTGTGTGTTTAACAGCATGTGTGTGTTAGAGAGAGCGACAGATCGACCTACTCCTACAAAGAGATGTTTTGTAGTGTACGATTTTAGCCGCGAGAGTTGGTGCATCCTCTCGTTTCCGGGCGTGTCCGGTAGGGACATGCGGACAGCTGCCACGCCCGCTCCTGACCAGCCTGGCCCACCCAAAGCCCCTCCATCGCCCGCGCGCGCTTCCCGGCCGAAACGATCAGCGTCGCTCCAAAGAATCGGTGCCGCATTCATGCCCGGGCAGAGCGGACGCGACCTCTCACTGGCGCAAGAGTGATGGTTGCTTCGTCCATCCAACTTACTGCTGGGTCTATGTGATTTGACGGCTCATTTGTCTTTATTACTGAGGTGGTAGGACTGCTGGATATCCCACGCTTTCGGCGAAAGGAGGTACTACTACTAGATTACAATTTTCTCCATTCTTACAGCGGAGGCGTGCAAGAGCAGTGAAAACACGCAGGCTCAGTGATTACATGGCCCACCTCACACTATCACCGTGCGACACCTAACTCTTTACATAGTACTCCCTCCGTTCCTAAATATTACTAGATGAGTCCCCGCGCATTGCCGCGGAACAGCGGTATATCTCTCTGCGCAAAATTATCGATTTCATAGAACTAAAAAAAACTCTATAACCGCATGACAAATGTGGTAGCCAAACTAAATAAACTCCCATCATCATTTAGATCATCCCACGTAAGGAAAAAAGATCAGCCAACTCCTACTACATAATGGGATTATATTTTTCTTTTTGACATGTTAATGGGACTTAAAAGCTCACTTACATGCATGCTACCGGTGCATGCTTGCATGCAGACATGTTGATGTGATTTAAAACCCACTCACATGCATGTGCCACGGTATTTCTGCATGCTTGCATGTGGCTTAGTGCGGAGCCTCTCAACGTCTAGATCAGACAGCTATTATGGACTGATTTACTTCATCTAACGGCTACATCAATTTTGATGATGTGGCTCAAGGAGAGGATAGAGAATTCCTAGTAGTGGGGGCTAGCTATTACTAGTAGATAAGTC
>NC_057808.1:378748022-378750337 GCF_018294505.1 Triticum aestivum | reverse complement strand
TAAGTCTTTGTAGAGATTCCACTACATACGGAACAAAATGAATGAATCTACACTTAAAATGCATCTATATACATCCGCATGTGGTTCATGGTGAAATCTCTACAAAGACTTATATTTAGGAACGGAGGAAGTACTAGTATAGTACGTACTGTAATTTATCAGCGAGATAAATTTGTACAATGCTATGAAGCTTCCAGCTTCTGTTACATGTATCTTGCGTCCAAGGTTGCCCGTTGCAACATTTCATCAAATACAAAGGAGACTAACATGCATGCTATTGCATCTCAATGATTGACAGATCATAGCAAATATGTACTCCCTCCGTTCCAAAATAAGTGTCTCAACTTTGTGCAAACTTTAGTACAAAGTTGTACTACTACTAAAGTTGACACTTATTTTGGAACAGAGGCAGCTAAAGAAAAAAACGATCCATGCAGTCCCTAGCCCTTGAACCGTGAACCCTGACCAGGCTTCAATTTGCTAGAAACGTTCGAGCTTCCTAATAAATGAAGTTTGCAACCTTTTGACCATCGGATCATTTTGTGCAGTTTCACCAAAATCGAGATGAGCATCCCTGTGGCAAAGAAATTGAAGAAGCGTGATTAGAATAAGATTACTGGGACTAGTTGATGAGACATAAACTCATCACAAATACAGTATGTAGAAGCGAGTAGAGGTATGTGCGGGGAGAAGAAGTACAGAAATATCCACAGGGAGTGATGTGGGCAGCTGGAGCAGTGGTGCAAGCCGGCTGTAAAGGGAGTTGTACCTGAGGGGCGTAGCTCAACCTTGAGGAGGGCGGCGGGAGGCGGCAACTGCCCACGTCGCGGCAGTGAGCAAGGCACGAAAGCAACCTCACCGGCTTTGTGAGAGAGAACGGTGGGGACCCCTGATCGGGACGTGCCGACAGTGGGTTTTCGCCGTCGGCGACGGCCACCGCATCTACACTAAGCATCCACCCCTTCCCCAAGCGGTCGTGATCCGCTGGGATGT
Organism: Triticum aestivum; assembly: GCF_018294505.1. Taxonomy (NCBI): domain Eukaryota; kingdom Viridiplantae; phylum Streptophyta; class Magnoliopsida; order Poales; family Poaceae; genus Triticum; species Triticum aestivum. The sequence goes on along the minus strand of NC_057808.1, from coordinate 378,749,344 downwards.
TAGATATGTGGCCACAGTCGTTTTGTGCGAGAGAGTGTGAAGAGAGCAACCCCAGCAAGCAACCGTGTAGGCTGGCCCGTCCTGACTATGTATGTAGTGGAGCGGTTTCCTTTTCTCTCCATATGAACCTATCATATTGCATACGTGCCACTCAAGAAAAAAAACTTTATTTATAAATGACGCGGCACCTACTACTCGTTCTCCTATAACCTTGCGCTTGGCATCTCCAAAATATTAACCTTGCAATTGGCTGTTCGCCTCTTCGGGAAGTCGAGCAATAATGGTAGTGTAGTATATATCGTTCTAGCTATATGAGACCGAATGAATTGCTGCACGTCCACCACGTGGGCGAGGATCGAGGGGCGAGGGAGAGTGCTACATACGGAGCAAAATGAGTGAATCTACACTCTAAAATACGTCTATATACATCAGTGTTTGGAGTATGTACTAGTAGTTCATATTGAAATCTACTAAAGGGCATATATATTCCAAACAATATGATATAATCTCTATAACCAAGGTAGTAGGGACGAGGAGTAAATGGAGGGAGTAGTAAATTTTTCTCCTCGTCCCGCGAGCCACCGCGCGCATGGGCGAGGGAGCGGGCGTAAGGCGGAGCAAGCTTCACCTCATCCTGCGAGCCACCGCACCCGTGGGCAGGGGAGACGGTGTACTAAGCAAGCTTCTCCTCGTTCTGCGAGTTGACGGGACACATCAAAAGTACTCCAGTGTATAGAGCCTTGACTCTAAGGTAGGCCCCACATGGTTTGCCTCTTTTTTTAACATAACACGTCAAGTCACAATTTGTTTGTTCACCCGTGGTAGACGATCCTCCCTCCACCAAGTGGACAACTAGTACACGTGCCAAATTACCATGTGGGCTGCCTTTTCGTACAGAAATGAGCTCCACCGTGTACCCGCGCGGGTGTGGTTGGGAAATAGACGGGAGTACGTGCGCCGTGCATGCACCTCTTCTCTTCGTGCACGTCCCCCACCTACGTGGGTGTGTGTGAGAGATACAAACCGCGTTCGTGAGTGTTTTTTGTTTTGGGGTGGGGGTGGGGTGGGGGTTGATTTCGTGAATTATTTGTGGGAATATGTGTTGATGACATCTCAAACAAAATTTTGCATGCAATGTGTGTGAAATGGAGGCCTATCCATATCATACATAGAGGGTCGGGCAATCCACGAGAAGAGAGGGAGGGATCATAGCTATCGATAGAGTCGAAGAGAGGATCAAGTGGGTGGGTGCGAGATCGATGAAGAGAGCCATCAAAATTGTGTGTGTGTACAAGTCAAAGATATAGGGCGACTGGCCTACC
>NC_057808.1:378744504-378747415 GCF_018294505.1 Triticum aestivum | reverse complement strand
AGGGCACATGTCAAGTTTGTGTGTGGCAGGGAGACATGACTAGAGCGCTCGATGTATCGGTGTGTGTGGGGGGGAGGGGGGTGGGGCGAGGGGTAGGCAGAGGCCTAACTATAGAGGTAGAACGACTCGTATATGTGTTGAGAAGGAGAGACCCAGCTATGTCTTGAGGGAGATCGGTCGACATCCATACATAACTAAAGGACGGGAAATATGATGGGACAGAGAGAGAGAGAGAGAGAGGAGAGAGAGAGAGGGAGGGAGAGGGAGGGAGAGGGGTAGAGTGCTGGATGGGTGATGGAGTTGCTTCTCGAAGATGGTGGGAGAGGCCTACTAGACAAACTGAGGGTGGAACTGCAATGTTATCAATAAGAGTGGGGATGTGTTTCTGTGTGTGCCTGTGCGTGATAGATCTGTCGGGACGCATCCATGGATGATGAAGGGGAACCATGTGTTTGGTAAGAAAACCTAGCTAGATCGGTAGATCAATTGTTGTTTGTCGGAGGAAGGGAGAGACACAACTAATGAGGTAGATCGATTGACGCGTGGGTAAAAACGAGTTATAAGGACCTAGCTAGCTATATGTATAGCAAGAGATCGGTCAGTGTACGTCCATTTGTTAGAGGCAAATAAGGCCCAGCGAGACGGATAGACAGAGAGAATGGAGCTAGGAGGTGGTGCGAGAGGCCCAACTACTAGCTAGATAGGGGAGGAGTGTGCGGTTGTGAGATCGATGAAAAGAGGGGCGAGAGTTTACACGTGTGTCTGACCGTATGAGAGACACGAGGCAAGGACACATAAAGGAGGAGATTGAAGGTGTGTGTGTATGTTGTAGGCAGGCATCGCTAGAGAGGTTTATCGATCGGTGTGTGTCGGAAAGGAGTTGTGGAGACTCTGGGAGAACGACCTAAAGAAAAAAATGAATGTGCCCGGTGGATAGAATGCCGAGGGAGGGGGAGGGCGAGGAGGGCGTGTGCATGCACGAGAGAAAGTTAGTGGTAGCTACAAAGGTTAGAGGATTGTGTGGGTGTAAGAGACTAACAAAGATCATAATTTGATATGAAAGCGGATTCATATATTTGAATAGGAGATCATAGTGTTTTAAACATTGCATGCATGAATATAGCGGTGATACACGTGCTGTGCACATGTTATACCATAATGTGATAATGCATGGCGTTTGCAACTCACAGCTAAATGCCGAACAATCTAAACCATACTATACATCAAACAATCTCACATTTTGTTTGAATTTGTGATAATGTGTGGCGTTTGCAGCTTACAACTAAATATCGAACAATCTAAACAATACTATATATCGAACATTCTCACATTTTATTTGAATTTGTGGTAATGTGTGGTGTTTGCAACTCACATCTAAATACTTGTAGGCGTAGGGGGCAGGGCACCATACATAATGTGATAAACACATTATACATATGAGACATGGTTTAGATTATGAAGATCTAGCTAGAGCTAGAAATGTAATGTGATTTGAAATCAAAATAAAGTGGATTCAAAAAATCTAATTCGAGTTCATATAGTACACATAGTTCATATGTAACTCGAGACTAATCATGTGGTGTGCTGTGAAGATAATACACAAACGATGGTTTAACTTGACAATAATGATGATTGTAGATCTTATTAAAACAGAGAAACGAATTCAAATGCTTTGACTTCACAACAATCATTACTGTACATCTTATTCAAATAGAGAAACGAATTCAAATTTAGTTCATATTGAAGTGGTAGTATATACGTTTGGAATGCACTAAAACGTTCATTTGAGTAGTAGGTTGCATGCATTATACACGTAGCGAAATATTTTAATTGAACATAACATGAATTCAAAGTTTTGAATGACATTTGTAGTGCGCATTGATTTGGTACAGTACACGTTAGGCTTGTCCGGAAATTTCAACCCGCGCCTTGTTAGCCCGAAATATTAAGATATATCTTTGTCTCGTTGTGCTCCGACAACTCCCTCCATCTCAACCCGCGCCTTGCTATTCCGAAATTACAACGCATGCGAAAACTCCCACCTCCTGTGAAATCCCGACACACGAAATGCCCGTGGTACCCCTGAACTGAAAGAACCGCCTCAAATCGGTGGGGGTACTTTTGTAACTTACCCCACATTTCGGACAAGCGCGTCTCTAAGCCATGGTTCCCCACTGCCATCCCATCCGCCCACCCATTCGTACACCGAGGCCGCGAAAACCCGCGACAAAACCCCACACCCTGCTCCGTCCGCCACCCAGCCGGAGCCTCTTCCCCGACGACGTCGTCCACAGCAACACCTCGACGTCCCTCATCCACCATACCGGATGAGGATCTATCGTCGATCTCATCGTCCCGCCGGTTCAGCCACCCCGTCCTCCACCTCCAAGGAGCTGCCCCGACGTTCCCCTCGTCTTTCGCGCCACCTCCATTCCCACACCGCCGTCTTCACCTGCACCACCGGAAGAGCATCATCATCACCGTTTCCTCGGATGAAGCTGCGGCCTAATCGGCGCCACCAAAGATGTTGTACACTAATCGCCGCATTTTCTTCTTGATTCGATCTCACGGTGCTGCCGGCGCTCGGTCCCGAGCCGACACGGCGCGGCTCCATCCACGGCGGCGTCGCCGGCCACTTCCTCCACGGCGTCGCTCCCTCGGCGGCGATGTCCACATCAGTAGGAGCTGCTGCTGCTTTAGCTCTCGCTCGCGCTGCTGCTCTGCTCTTGCTCTCGGTCCCCTGCCTGGTCTGCTCTTGCTATTGCTCTTGCTCGCGCTGCTGCTCTCGCTCTTGCTCTTGCTTGCGATGCTGCTCCGATTTAGCTACACTTCAGTCGACTGAATCGACTTTTGGTTCAGTCAATTTTCAGGGGGTGGGGGGGGGCTCGCCGGGGTGAAGGAAGAACCAGCC
>NC_057808.1:377299599-377338056 GCF_018294505.1 Triticum aestivum | reverse complement strand
GGCAATGGGGATGGGGGAAAAGGGTGAATGTGATGGCGCTAGCGAAGGCGAGCGATGGGGGTTTCATACCTGCAAATGGGCGCACTCTGATGGAGAGTGAGGGTGGGATTTAAATTGCCATGTTCGGGTGCGAAACATCGTGACCATTAATTGGCGCTCTTCCCGTGGATATGCGGCTACATCATTGGCAGGGCGGAGGCGGCAACCATATGAACGACCGCACCATTGATTGAGCTACGCGTGGGGAAGAAGGGACCGGGCTGAAACTTCCCTCCCGCGCGAGTGGTTACAGATGGAGGCCCCTCCTTATCAGTGTCCCCAATCTCCGAATATGGAGGATCGCTGACTGGATATGTAGGGCGCTCCATAAATTTTGCAGGCGGAGGGCCGGTTGGTGGCTCTACTAGAGTGTGTTTTCGGTCAAAATCGCCATATTGGCGGTTATTATGGCCATCCGAGCCATATGGTGACTCTGCTAGAGTTGTTCTTATATCTTCAAGACGGTCTAAACTAACCATTGATTTGATCGCCATTCGAGTGATTCTGTCATAACCAACATGCATCAAACTTTATGAACCCCAATATAGCGTTGACGTTCCCTTAGCGAGGTCACCCCGAGGGAACTATCGTATCCTATGGGAATTCTTATGAGCGAATGCCAGATTTGGGAGTGTTCCCTCAAAAAATAAATATATTTGGCAGGCTATTGTATAAAGATTTACCATGTTCTAAAGAAAAATGGCCATGTTAGAAGAAAGATTGTCAGGAATTTGACATGCTGCAGCTGAATAATTACCATGAGTTCACGGGTTTTCCACAATGCAACATGGAGAATTGTCAGCCAAAAAAGAAAGAAATTTCCAACTTGTTTAGGATGTGCCATACTGGCAGAAGAAAATTATCATGCTACATCAAAGAGAACTGGTGAAAATTGTCATGCTCTAAGCGAACTGTTTAGTGTTGTTAGTTCGTAGTTCACTCAAAGAGGTGCGTGCGAGTGAACAATGATTGAAACATGTCTTGCTTTGAGATTCATTCACGGGAATTGAACGTGTCACAACACGTTCGCTTAAAAAATCCTATGAACTGATGTCAGATCGTTAACGTTATGAACTTTATACATAATTTACACATGTTTGCCTCACCAACCAGGTTGTTTTTCAGTAGGAGGCGGTTCCTGTCTATAATGAAGAACTGTGTTTACTTCCTCTCCTGAAACTCAATGAATTAAACCTTCGCTGGGAGCAGCGTGAATGTGTGCAGGTGTGTATATCTTACATTCTACTCATTTTTCTATAAACAATTTTTTTTGTTCAAGTGGTTCTGCATTTCCACTTTTCCCTCAAGGAAGCTCTTGAATGCTTGTCATTTTTGTATCTTGTATATCTAAATAGCTGTCACGGTCAACATATTTCTCTCAACATGCATGCATGCATGTCAGCTCATCATTCCACATGCATGAAAAAAAATTCCACCTCAACATGTAACCATGCATATCCACACACACAAAAGCATGTAGCCATGCATAAGTAAATGCTACCTCAACATGCTAACATTGTTGGGAAACGTAGTATTTCAAAAAAAATCCTACGATCACGCAAGATCTATCTAGGAGAAACATAGCAACGAGCGGGAGAGTGTGTCCACGTACCCTCGTAGACCGAAAGCGGAAGCGTTTAGTAACGCGGTTGATGTAGTCGAACGTCTTCGCAATCCAACCGATCCAAGCACCGAACGTACGGCACCTCTGCGTTCAGCACACGTTCAGCTCGATGACGTCCCTCGAGCTCTTGATCCAGTTGAGGCCGAGGGAGAGTTCCGTCAGCACGACGGCGTGGCCACGGTGATGATGAAGTTACCGGCGCATGGCTTCCCCTAAGCACTACGACGATGTGACCGAGGTGTGGAACTGTGGAGGGGGGCACCGCACACGGTTAAGAGAAACTTGTGTGTTTTAGGGTGCCCCCCCTGCCCCCGTATATAAAGGAGGGGAGAGGAGGCCGGCCGGCCCTCCTAGGGTGTGCCAGGAGAGGGGAATCCTACTAGGACTCCAAGTCCTAGTATGTTTCCACCTAAGGAAGAGGGGGAAGAAGGAAGGAAGAGGGGGAAGGGAAGGAAAGGGGGCGCCGCCCCCTTCCCCTAGTCCAATTCGGACCCAGGGGGGCGGACAGCCCCTCTTGGCCCTTCCTCTCTTCCCACTAAGGCCCATTAGTTACCTCTCGGAACTCATCTGGTGTCCGAATAACATCGTCCAATATATCAATCTTTATGTCTCGGCCATTTCGAGACTCCTCGCCATGTCCGTGATCTCATCCGGGACTCCAAACAAACTTCGGTCATCAAATCACATAACTCATAATACAAATCGTCATTGAACGTTAAGCGTGCGGACCCTACGGGTTCGAGAACTATGTAGACATGACCGAGACACATCTTCGGTCAATAACCAATAGCGGAACCTGGATGCTCATATTGGCTCCTACATATTCTACGAAGATCTTTATCGGTCAAACCGCATAACAACATACATTGTTCCCTTTGTCATCAGTATGTTACTTGCTCGAGATTCGATCGTCGGTATCCTCATACCTAGTTCAATCTCGTTACCGGCAAGTCTCTTTACTCGTTCCGTAATGCATCATCCTGCAACTAACTCATTAGTCACATTGCTTGCAAGGCTTATAGTGATGTGCATTACCGAGAGGGCCCAGAGATACCTCTCCGATACACGGAGTGACAAATTCTAATCTCGATCTATGCCAACTCAACAAACACCATCGGAGACACCTGTAGAGCATCTTTATAATCACCCAGTTACGTTGTGACGTTTGATAGCACACAAGGTGTTCCTCCGGTATTCGGGAGTTGCATAATCTCATAGTCAGAGGAACATGTATAAATCATGAAGAAAGCAATAGCAATAAAACTAAACGATCATAATGCTAAGCTAACGGATGGGTCTTGTCCATCACATCATTCTCTAATGATGTGATCCCGTTCATCAAATGACAACACATGTCTATGGTTAGGAAACTTAACCATCTTTGATTAACGAGCTAGTCAAGTAGAGGCATACTACGGACACTTTGTTTTGTCTATGTATTCACACATGTATCAAGTTCCCGGTTAATACAATTCTAGCATGAATAATAAACATTTATCATGATATAAGGAAATATAAATAACATCTTTGTTATTGCCTCTAGGGCATATTTCCTTCAGTCTCCAACTTGCACTAGAGTCAATAATATAGTTCACATCGCCATGTGATTTAACACCAATATTTCACATCGTCATGTGATTTAACACTCTATAGTTCACATCGCCATGTGACCAATACCCAAAGGGTTTACTAGAGTCAATAATCTAGTTCACATCACCGTGTGATTAACTCCCAAAGAGTACTAAGGTGTGATCATGTTTTGCTTGTGAGAGATGTTTAGTCAACGGGTCTGCCACATTCAGATCCGTATGTACTTTGCAAATTTCTATGTCTACAATGCTCCGGATGGAGCTACTCTAGGTAATTTCTCCCACTTTCAATATGTATCCAGATTGAGACTTGGAGTCATCTGGATTAGTGTCAAAGCTTGCATCGACGTAACTCTTTACAACGAACTCTTTATAACCTCCATAACCGAGAAATATTTCCTTAGTCCTCTCAGGTAACTAAGGATGACTTTGACCACTGTCCAGTGATCCACTCCTGGATCACTATCGTACCCCCTTGCCAAACTCATGGCAAGGTACACAATAGGTCTGGTACACAGCATAGCATATTTTATAGAACCTATGGCTGAGGCATAGGGAATGACTTTCACTCTCTTTCTATTTTCTGCCTGGTCAGGTTTTGAGTCTTACTCAACTTCACACCTTACAACTCAGGCAAGAACCCCTTCTTTGACTGATCCATTTTGAACTCCTTCAAAATCTTATCAAGGTATGTACTAATCGAAAGTCTTATCAAGCGTCTTGATCTATCTTTATAGATCATGATGCCCAATATGTAAGTAGCTTTACTGAGGTCTTTGTTTGAAAAATCCTTTCAAACACTCATTTATGCTTTCCAGAAAATTCTACATCATTTCCGATCAACAATATGTCATACATATACTTATCAGAAATGTTGTAGTGCTCCGACTCACTTTCTTGTAAATACATGCTTCACTGTAAGTCTGTATAAAACTATATGCTTTGATCAACTCATCAAAGCGTATATTCCAACTCCGAGATGCTTTCACCAGTCCATAGATGGATCGCTGGAGCTTGCGCATTTTGTTAGCACCTTTAGGATCGACAAAACCTTCTGGTTGCATCATATACAACTCTTCTTTAAGAAAACAATTAAGAAATATTGTTTTGACATCCATTTGCCAGATTTCATAAAATATGGCAATCGCTAACATGATTCGGACAGAGTTAAGCATCGCTACGAGTAAGAAAATCTCATCGTAGTCAACACCTTGAACTTGTCGAAAACCTTTTGCGACATTTCGAGCTTTGTAGATTGTAACACTACATCAGCGTCTGTTTTCCTCTTGAAGATCCATTTATTCTTGATGGCTTGCCGATCATCGGGCAAGTCAATCAAAGTCCATACTTTGTTCTCATGCATGGATCCTATCTCAGATTTCATGGCCTCAAGCCATTTAGCGGAATCTGGGCTCATCATCGCTTCCTCATAGTTCGTAGGTTCGTCATGGTCTAGTAACATGACTTCCAGAACCGGATTACCGTACCACTCTGGTGCGGACCGTACTCTGGTTGACCTACGATGTTTGGTAGTAACTTGATCTGAAGTTTCATGATCATCATCATTAACTTCCTCACTGATTGGTGTAGGAATCACTGGAACTGATTTCTGTGATGAACTACTTTCCAATTTGGGAGAAGGTACAATTACCTCATCAAGTTCTACTTTCCTTCACTCACTTCTTTCGAGAGAAACTCCTTCTCTAGAAAGGATCAATTCTTAGCAACGAATATCTTGCCTTTGGATCTGTGATAGAAGGTGTACCCAACAGTCTCCTTTGGGTATCCTATGAAGACACATTTCTCCGATTTGGGTTCGAGCTTATCAAGTTGAAGCCTTTTTCACATAAGCATCGCAGCCCAAAACTTTAAGAAACGACAACTTAGGTTTCTTGCCAAACCACAGTTTATATGGTGTCATCTCAACGGATTTAGATGGTGCCCTATTTAACGTGAATGTAGTTGTCTCTAATGCATAACCCCAAAACGATAGTGGTAAATCGGTAAGAGACATCATAGATCGCACCATATCCAATAAAGTACGGTTACGACATTCGGACACACCATTACGCTGTGGTGTTCCAGGTGACGTGGGTTGCGAAACTATTCCACATTGTTTCAAATGAATACCAAACTCATAACTCAAATATTCACCTCCACGATCAGATCGTAGAAACTTTATTTTGTTGTTACGATGATTTTCCACTTCACTCTGAAATTCTTTGAACTTTTCAAATGTTTCAGACTTATGTTTCATCAAGTAGATATACCCATATCTGCGCAAATCATCTGTGAAGGTCAGAAAATAATGATACCCGCCGCGAGCCTCAACACTCATCGGACCGCATACATCAGTATGTATTATTTCCAATAAGCCTGTTGCTCGCTCCATTGTTCCGAAGAATTGAGTCTTAGTCATCTTGCCCATGAGGCATGGTTCGCAAGTATCAAGTGATTCCAAAAGCCCATCAGCATGGAGTTTCTTCATGCGCTTTACACCAATGTGACCTAAACGGCAGTGCCACAAATATGTTGCACTATCATTATCAACTATGCATCTTTTGGCATCAATATTATGAATATGTGTATCAACACGATCGAGATTCAATAAACCATTTATTTTGAGTGTATGACCATAGAAGGTTTTATTCATGTAAATAGAACAACAATTATTCTTTGACTTAAATGAATAACCATATTGCAATAAACATGATCCAATCATATTCATGCTCAACGCAAACACCAAATAACATTGATTTTAGGTTCAACACTAATCCTGAAGGTAAAGGGAGTTTGCGATGGTGATCTTATCATCCTTGGAATCATTTCCAACACACATCGTCACCTTGCCCTTAACTACTCTCTGTTTATTTTGCAACTCCTGTTTCGAGTTACTTCTCTTAGCAACTGAACCGGTATCAAATACCGAGGGGTTGCTATAAACACTAGTAAAGTACACATCAATAACATGTATATCAAATATACAATTATTCACTTTGCCATCCTTCTTATCCACCAAGTATATAGGGCAGCTCCACTTCCAGTGATCATTTCCTTTGCAGTTAGAAGCACTCAGTTTCAGGCTTGCGTCTAGCTTTGGGCTTCTTCATGGGAGTGGCAACTTGCTTGCCATTCGTCTTGAAGTTCCCTTTGTTTCCCTTGCCCTTTTACTTGAAACTAGTGGTCTTATCAACCATCAACACTTCTTGATTTCTACCTTCGCCGATTTCAGCATCGCGAAGAGCTTGGGAATCGTTTCCCTTATCCTTTGCATATTATAGTTCATCACGAAGTTCTAGTAACTTGGTGATAGTGACTAGAGAACTCTGACAATCACTATCTTATCCGGGAGATTAACTCCCACTTGATTCAAGTGATTGCAGTACTCAGACATTCTGAGCACATGCTCACTAGCTGAGTTATTCCCCTCCATCTTGTAGGGAAAGTATTTTGTCAGAGGTCTCATACCCTCGACACGGGTATGAGTCTGAAATACCAATCTCAACTCTTGGAACATCTTATATATTTCGTGGCGTTCAAAACGTCTTTGAAGTCCCGGTTCTAAGCCGTAAAGCATGATGCACTAAACTATCAAGTAGCCATCATACCAAGCTTGCCAAACGTTCATAACATCTGCATCTGCTCCTGCAATAGGTCTGTCACCTAGCGGTGCATCAAGGACATAATACTTCTGTGCAACATTGAGGGTAATCCTCAGATCACGGAGCTAGTCCGCATCATTGTTACTAACATCTTTCAACTTATTTTTCTCTAGGAACATATCAAAAATAAACGAGGAGCTACATCGCGAGCTATTGATCTACGACATAATTGGCAAATACTATCAGGACTAAGTTCATGATAAATTAAAGTTCAATTAATCAAATTACTTAGGAACTCCCACTTAGATAGACATCCCTCGAGTCATCTAAATGATCACGTGATCCATATCAACTAAACCATGTACGAACATCACGTGAGATGGAGTAGTTTTCAATGGTGAACATCACCATGTTGATCATATCTACTATATGATTCACGCTCGACCTTTCGGTCTCAGTGTTGCGAGGCCATATCTCCATATGCTGGGCTCATTAAGTTTAAACCGAGTATTCTGCGTGTGCAAAACTAGCTTGCACCCGTTGTATGTGAGCGTAGAGCTTATCACACCCGATCATCACGTGGTGTCTCGGCACGACGAACTGTAGCAATGGTGCATACTCAGGGAGAACACTTATACCTTGAAATTTAGTGAGGGGTCATCTTATAATGCTACCACCGTACTAAGAAAAATAAGATGCATAAAAGATAAACATCACATGCAATCAAAATATGTGACATGATATGGCCATCATCATCTTGTGCCTTTGATCTTCATCTCCAAAGCACCGTCATGATCTCCATCATCACCGGCCTGACACCTTGATCTCCATTTTAGCATCGTTGTCATCTCGCCAACTATTGCTTCTACGACTATCGCTACCGCTTAGTGATAAAGTAAAGCAATTACATGGCGATTGCATTTCATACAATAAAGCGACAACCATAAGGCTCCTGCCAGTTGCCGATAACGGTTACAAAAACATGATCATCTCATACAACAATTTATATCTCATCACGTCTTGACCATATCACATCACAACATGCCCTGCAAAAACAAGTTAGACGTCCTCTACTTTGTTGTTGTAAGTTTTATGTGACTGCTACGGGCTTCTAGCAAGAACCGTTCTTACCTACGCATCAAAACCACAACGATTTTCTGTCAAGTGTGCTGTTTTAACCTTCAACAAGGACCGGGCGTAGTCAAACTTGATTCAACTAAAGTTGGAGAAACAGACACCCACTAGCCACCTGTGTGCAAAGCACGTCGGTAGAACCAGTCTCATGAACGCGGTCATGCAATGTCGGTCTAGGCCGCTTCATCCAACAATACCGCCAAATCAAAGTAAGACGTTGCTGGTAAGCAGTATGACTATTATCGCCCACAACTCTTTGTGTTCTACTCGTGCACATAACATCCACGCATAGACCTGGCTCGGATGCCACTGTTGGGAAACGTAGTATTTCAAAAAAATTCCTACGATCACGCAAGATCTATCTAGGAGAAGCATAGCAACGAACGAGAGAGTGTGTCCACGTACCCTCATAGACCGAAAGCGGAAGCGTTTAGTAACGCGGTTGATGTAGTCGAACGTCTTCGCGATCCAACCGATCCAAGCACCGAACGTACGGCACCTCCGCATTCAGCACACGTTCAGCTCGATGACGTCAGTCGAGCTCTTGATCCGTTTAAGGCCGAGGGAGAGTTCCGTCAGCACGACGGCGTGGCGACGGTGATGATGAAGTTACCGGCGCAGGGCTTCGCCTAAGCACTACGACGTGTGGCTGAGGTGTGGAACTGTGGAGGGGGGCATGCTACCTCTTGAGCACTGCGTTGGTTTTCCCTTGAAAAGGAAAGGGTGATGCAGTAAAGTAGCGTAAGTATTTCCCTCAGTTTTTGAGAACCAAGGTATCAATCCAGTAGGAGACCACGCGCGAGTCCCACGCATCTACAAAAAAAAATAAGAACCCCGCAACCAACGCAATAAAGGGGTTGTCAATCCCTTCACGGTCACTTACGAGAGTGAGATCTGATAGATATGATAAGATAATATTTTTGGTATTTTTATGATAAAGAGTAAGTAAAGATGCAAAGTAAAATAAACGGCAATAAAAATAGCTAAGTGTCGGAAGATTAATATGATGGAAAATAGACCCGGGGGCCATAGGTTTCACTAGTGGCTTCTCTCAAGAGCATAAGTATTACGATGGGTAAAGGAATTACTGTCGAGCAATTGATAGAATTGAGCATAGTTATGAGAATATCTAGGTATGATCATGTATATAGGCATCACGTCCGTGACAAGTAGACCGAAATGATTCTGCATCTACTACTATTACTCCACACATCGACCGCTATCCAGCATGCATCTAGAGTATTAAGCTCATAAGAACAGAGTAATGCTTTAAGTAAGATGACATGATGTAGAGGGATAAACTCATGCAATATGACATAAACCCCATCTTTTTATCCTCGATGGCAACAATACAATACGTGCCTTGCTGCCCCTGCTGTCACTGGGAAAGGACACCGCAAGATTGAACCCAAAGCTAAGCACTTCTCCCATTGCAAGAAAGATCAATCTATTAGGCCAAACCAAACTGATAAATCGATGAGACTTGCAAAGATAACCAATCATACATAAAAGAATTCAGAGGAGATTCAAATATTGTTCATACATAAACTTGATCATAAACCCACAATTCATCGGATCTCAACAAATACACCGTGTCGTGGTTTTGTCACGGCAGATGTCCTAGAGAAAAGACTTAGTCGTGGAGCCATCGCTACGGGTTAGCTCGAAGGGGTTAAAGCGGACAAGGGACGCAAGAGAGTTTTATACTAGTTCGGCCCCTTCGATGAAGGTAAAAGCCTACGTCTAGTTGTGATGGAATTGATGGGGTTTCGATGACCAGGGAGCGAATACGCTTTGCCTAGGTCTCGAGTTGTTGTTTGTTGTCCCTGAACCGCCGCCGGGTCGTCCCCTTATATACATGAGTTGACGCCCGTCGGTTTACAGACTCCGAGGCCGGCTCATAATCGTGTCCGGCTCGGTCTCTGCTATGTATATCTTACAACACAAGTTTACATCTCAATGCCGGTTTGTGTCTACACACCTTAAACCGGCTTTGGGCCCTGGGCCTTCATGGAGCGTCACCGTCTGTCTTCATGGGCTTCAGATACAGATGAACTACTTATGAAGTTAACCCGGCCTCTCCTGGCCGGTTTACGCCCAGTGATAATATCCCCAACATTAGGCCCCAGATTGATTTGAACTGGTTCATGTCAATCCTCAATACTTGAGAAAATTTCTTCTTCAACATCTTCACACAATCTTGTAAACCGCCATGACATCATCTTCTAGGATCTTGGTAAACCGCCGTGACGTCACGTATCATTAACGAGCCTCCGACAATCGAGGCGACAACATTACCTTATCCAGAAATCCGGCTCCTCGATTTTCGCATCTGTCGTTTATCTCCTTATAAATAGGGCCAGGGGGTCTTTCCAGTTTCCCCCTCGTGCTTCTTCGCTTCATCTTCATCCTCGCGATGCCCGAACCCTCGACCTCAGCCGCCGCCATCAACCTTCGACCGCTGCACCAACTTTGGCCGTTGCATCGACCTAAACGTACCAGAGTTCCTCCGCGCGCCGCCACTGCTCAACAGCATCCGTAAGTCTCCCCTTTCTCTTACCATAGATCTGCGCTTAGGGTTTTCGTCGTTCATCGGTGTTCGTCGCCGCCCTTCTTTTCCCTTGTTTATATCCGTGGGTTAGATCCAAAAACCACATAGGTCTCGTGCGGTAGTAGTTTAAACTACATAGATCTCGTGCTTTAGCAGTTTCAGCACTTGTTTAATATCCAAGTCATCTCATCTTGGTGAACCTTTAGTACACTGGAATTTAGGTCAGAATATATTTTGTTTTTCCCATGCATGGTAGATCTGAAATTACCATAGCAAGATGTGAAACTTGTTTCTTCCTTCTCTTACACCCTTTGAATACTAGATTGGCCGGTTTAACCTCACAGAAAATATGATGACCCGGTAGATACCATTAGTCCCTTGTTGAACCGCCAATGCATTACACTTTTCCATTGTCAGACTCCGGTTTACCAATATGCTAGTATCCTCATACCGCTGTATAGTTGTCCACTGTAAGTCTTAAACCGGTAATACTCATGTTTTAGATTTTCCTTGTCATGGCTAAACAAGTTTATGAGTGCAATTGGGCTCCCTCTCGAGTAACCGAGGAGCAATTAAACAACCTTGTTAAGACGAGCGCCCTAGCCAAGCAAGATGTCATCCACTGGAGGGTCCCTGGCCCGGAAAATCCTCCTACACCCAAGGATGGAAAAGTAATCGTGTTTGCTGATCATCTCGGACGAGGTTTTAGCCCTCCCGGTTCAAAAAATTTCCGAGATGTGCTAGCCAATTTTCAGCTGCGCCCTCAAGACATCGGCCCCAACTCTGTTACCAATATCTGCCACTTCCAAGTATTATGTGAAGCTTATCTGCAAGAGGAACCTACAGTCGAACTGTTTAGGGATTTCTTTCATTTAAACCGTCACACCGAGTTCTCAGATGGACCCAATACGGAACTGGGCGGGATGGCGGTTCAGAAGAGAAAAGAAGTCACCTTCCCCCATCCCAAACTCCACAGTCACCCAAAGAGTGGAACCAAACTTGGTTTTATTGCATGGATACCTCTCCATCTGACGAAAACCCCCTGCCGGGTTACCGCCCTGAACGCCTGAGCAACACACACTCGTTTCCTCAAAGGCTGACAGCAACAAAACGGGCCAACTATGCTCCCCAACTTTCGAAGCTTAGAGCCTTCATGGCGAACGGTTTGACAGGAGTCGATATTGCTCATTGCTGGATAAGCTGGAGCATTCTGCCCTTAAGCCGGCGCCCCGGTTTGATGTGTGAGTACACGGGGAGTTTGAAGGATGCTCAGCGGCACATTGACATTCAGCTTATAGATGACGAAGTCACTGAGGCTGTAAAGAAAATTCTGAATGAACCGGAGGCCGTCTGTGCCCAAACCGGGCTACTCCCTTTCTGCACCTTCAATAAACCACCAGCTGTAAGAATCATATAATCCTTTGTATCTGAATTTTCTTCTGTCCAAATACTCTCTGAAAGTGTGTTTATTTTTCTGACAGGGTGATGATCCGTTCTGGAACAAGAAACCATCACAAGATAAACCAGCAAAACCGCAAGACTAACCGGTCAAGCCAGTCCGACCAAAGACCAAGGTTGTCAAGAAACTTGCCAAGAGAAGGACCACTGCATCCTCCGATCTACCAGCTGATGACAATGTGCGTAATCCGGAATCAAATGTAGAACTTGACTCTCTTGGTTTATTTTTCGTACACCTCATTGACAATGATTATTATCAGGACGACGCGGAAGGCAGTCACGCTGAGGACGTAGAGGTAACTATTCTTTCCTCCGATTCAGATCCTCTGTCAACATCAAAAATCCGTCAAGCAAACCGGAAAGTAAAATTTTCTCACCCTCTTGCTTATTTGGATCCAAACTTTCTTTTGAAGATGCAGCAGCACGAAGCTCGCCGTACAACCCGGCACAGCGGCCACGTAGTTACCTCCGTTGGTTTACCGAACAGTCCGGTTCGGAAACGCCGATGAGAGGTCTCTTATCCCATTGATACTTCATGCCCAAAAGCAGGTTGTTTTCGCCAGCCTCTTAACCCGTCTGATTCAAATTATCAGGGTACTTCTCACTCATCCTCTGGCGAGTCTTCGGCCACACAACTTCCACCTCTCAAAACAGTTCCTGAGTGAGTTATGCACATGTCTTTATTCTTGATATGTTATCTTTTCATACTGTACTGATCCATATGTCTTATCTTTTCGCAGTGCCAAGCCAAGACCCAGCAAGAAAGCTTGGTTGAACAAACCGGCTGACGATAATGTAGCTGCTGAACAGGAAACAACTCCAGATCTGGAAGAAACCGATGCTGACGCCATGCTTCCCGATCCACCGCTTCAAGACCATGATTTCCTTGCTGAACAAATACAAGTTGATACTACAAGTCATGCAGACCGGCCAACCAGCCCTGTCCGAACTGGTGACAAACCGGTCAGTCCAACGAAGGACACTGATAAATCGCCAACCCCGACAAGAGCTGCGGATGAACAAGATGATGATGTTATGATTACTGGCACTGGCCACTCCACTCCAGGCAACCCTGTAGCTTTGTCAAAGCATACTGCCAAGGATGATCTCTATGCTATTGGCAAGGGCAAATGGAATGCCGATTTATCAAGCTTCGCCAACCTCACTGTTCAAGATATTCGCTCTGGCTTCTTGAACCGTCTGTATACCAGTCGTGACTATGAAGCTAGTTTGGTAAACTTGATGAAGGAACGATATGAGGTAACTACTGTTTTTCTCCTTTGTCCAATTGCAGTTCATCAACTCGTAGTGACTCCCAAGTGACGGTTTATGATACCAATCTAAACCGGGACTTTTGTCATAACTTAACCTTGCCTATTTAGCCTCCAGGGACCGGATTACCTTGTTAAGATGAACCGGTTCCTTATAACTTGCCATACTGCTCTTTCGCCGGTATAGTCCCCAAGGGCCGGTTTTAACTTTATAAAGATGAACCGGGACTGTAGAAGAATTCCGATATCAACAACTTTTTGAGCAAACACACATTATCCCCCAAGTGCCAAGCTTAATACTTGTATTGTGTTTGGGACTTGTAAAAATTCTGAGTAAACGCAAATATGCATTAGCCCCCAAGTACTAAGGGCATAACTTGTTATGTGCTTGCTACTTAAAATATGTACTGTCAACTCATTATGTATCTGTCTCTTTACAGGCGGAGCTGAGCAAGAAGGAACGCCAAACCGCTGATCTGCAGGAAAACATCAAAACCCAGCAAGGTGAAGCCTCCAAAGCCAAGGAAGAGTTGACCCGTGCTCTAGGCGCTATGGAGAAACTGAAAGAGGGCTTCAACAAAGAGCGGGCGGATTGGGAGACTGAAAAAGCCGCTTTGATAAAAAGGGCTGAAAACGCAGAAGCCGCTCTTAAACCGGTGGTTGACGAGCTGACTGGTGTAAAGCGGCAAGTGCATGCTATGACCTCTGCTGTGTTTGGTAAGCATCCTTCCTTTATGCTTTCAACATATCCTCTCATGCGTTGCCGGTTTACTGATGTTTGTAACGATACAGGAACCCGCATTAGCCATCTGGGCTCAGATGTGCAGAAGAAGTTGAAAGCTGCCTACATGCTGATAGAGCAACTTTATACCGGCGCACAACGGATTATCTGCACCGCTTCGCACAATAAGCCACCCCCGACGTTGATCAAGGATACCTTAGACATGCTATCTATGCTACCGGCCCGGATAGAAGAGCTGAAGAGGTCTGCTACAAGGGATGGCGCTCTGACCGCGCTAACCCGGGCAAAAGCATGGGTGCCTGATCTTGATCCGACGGACGTGGCTAAAGGCTACCCAAGCTTGAAAGAGGACGGATCAGAATTTTGCACTGAAGATCTTCGTGCCATAAACCGGGAAGTACGCCCACTGGCTTGTCAACTTGCTGAAGAAGCTGATCTTTCACATTATCAGGCGAGTTATGATATCAATAACAAGCGGGTTGCTGCACCAGCTCTTGAAACTCAAAGCCTGATCCCTCCAATCCGTAAGCACACTTATGCCCCTGATATTGAACCGTCCACCCTTATAAGCGACGAAGCTATGTTCCAGGCTTTTAACTGGGATCGACTGGACAACTGTTGACTTCCAGCCGGTGGGTAGGGACGAAGAAGAAGAACCGGTGCAAGATGACTCGCAGCCGTCAGGTCAAGCTGCTCCGTGATCAGAAACCGGTGGCCGGTTTAGCCTTCCATACTGCAATGTTTATTGAGAAACAATTATTCCTTTGAATACTGAACCGCTTTGTAATAGGCTAGTTAAAACACTTGGTCTATTATGCCTTCGTGCATATTTATCTGCAACTGATGCGTGTTAATCCGCCATGCTTTGAGATATGATGTTCATAATCCATAGCTATTTATTCCAATTGTTCCTGCAGATAAAAAACTTAAAATGCCCTGGCGGTTTACCACCGGGCGGGTCATGATACCCAACTATATATATGACCAAGTTTTATAACCAAGGTGGTAAAAGATAACCAAGTATGGAAATATATGATACCTGCGACCTTTAGGCATAGTGTTGGCTGACCAACCTTGTAATGAAGGTAATAACCTTGACCCAGAGTAAAAGTATCTCCTGTTATATAATGTCGGTTTACAACAAAACCGTTCCGGGTTGTGATAAACACCGGCTTATTCCATACTGGTGACTATGAGTCAAAACCAGACCGGGCTGATAGTCTCCGGATTATAACTTGGTCATGTACTGACAACTTGTAGCTGACAGCCCAACCCGGTTGATAAACACTGGTTTGAAAACATCACAAATCTTAGCAAAAGAAAAAGAAACTTAGCAAAAGGCAAATAAAACCGTTTTAGTCGAGGCTTTTCACGGGCTGCCAGGCCCCAAATTTGATCAAGAGGTGTTGCTATGGTTCGGGTTCGACAAAGCCCCCAAGTGATGCTGTGGCATTACGCCGATCAAAAGGCATTGCTATGGTTAGGGTTCGACCAAGCCCCCAAGTGATTCTGTGGCTTTACGCCGATCAAGAGGCGTAGTCATGGTTCGGGTTCGACCATGCTCCCAAGTGATGCTGTGGCATTACGCCGATCAAGAGGCGTGGCTATGGTTCGGATACGACCAAGCCCCCAAGTGATTCTGTGGCTTTACGCCGATCAAGAGGCGTAGTCATGGTTCGGGTTCGACCATGCTCCCAAATGATGCTGTGGCATTGCGCCGATCAAGAGGTGTAGCTGTGGTTCGGATACGACCAAGCCCCCAAGTGATCTGATATCAAGCTTTAAGAAGCTAAATCAAGGGGTAAACCGGACGCCGCTTTGCAAGCTCCATGTAACCACACGTGATGTAAGAAAACAATAGATACCCCGCTTTAGCTGAGGTTCCGGTTTATTATATTGATCATAATATATACAATGTCATAATATGTACATAAGCAGAGCCTGTAGCTCAAGTATAGTAGGGCTGAAGATGAGCAATATTCCACGGTCGGTTGGTCTCCTCCTCCGATTTACGTGAGTCTTTGCGCTCTCGAACATCGATTAGGTAGTACGACCCATTGTGCAAATCCTTGCTGACCACAAAAGGCCCTTCCCAAGGGGGGATAGCTTGTGCATATTCGTCTGATCCTGGATGAGTCGAAGCACCAGATCTCCTTCTTGAAAGGTTCTGGTTCTAACCCGGCGGCTATGATAACGACGCAGATCTTGCTGGTAAATCGCCGAATGGGCTGCAGCCATGTCATGCTCCTCATCTAACAGGTCAAGGGCTTCCTGCCGTGCCTTCTCGTTGTCTGCTTCAACATATGCCGCTACACGAGGCAAGTCATGACGGATGTCACTAGGAAGAACCGCTTCCGCTCCATAAACCATGAAGAACGGCGTGTAGCCTGTCGATCTGTTGGGTGTGGTATTGATGCTCCCACTACAAAAAAAATACACATCCGTGACATTTTGGGCCGAACGAAATTTTTTTCTGTCATACATATGACACTTCTATGACGATAATTGTGACAAAACCCGGTATCATCATAGATGTGGTGGGCTCCTACTTCTATGACAAAAAATCATGACAGAAAATGGGCTTTTCGTCCTGGGCGGGCCGGAGACGCAGCTGCATGACATTCTTTGAGCCGTCCATGACGGAAAAAACCGTGGTAGAAGCGAGGGCGAGGAAAATTTCGGGGAGTTCCCGGTTACGGTGGGAGGTCGGGGGCCGAGCGATGCGCGTTTCTCTCATACACGTACACGCGTGAGTGCGAGGCGTTGGCTCTAACTGAACCCGAGCGAGGCGTTGGGCTCTAACTGAACCCGAGTGATTGCACTGCAGGCTACGCGTTACTGAACCCGAGCGATCGATGGCTGTTAACTGAACCCGATCAAGCGATTCCTTCGCTACTGCTGCTAACTGAAGCCGATCGATGCTGCCTCTGGATGAACAGTGAGCGTTGCTAGGGGGTTTGGATGAACAGTTCCCGGTGGGGGTGGATGAACAGGACCCCGTGGAGGGCAGAATGAATAGGACCACCCCGTGGAGGGCAGAATGAACAGTAGACGGTGGAGGGCTGGATGAACAGTAGCCCGTGGAGGGGTGGTTGAACACGAGCCCGTGGAGAGGGCTGGTTGAACAGTAGCCGGTGGAGTAGCACGTGGTGGAGGCTGGATGAACAGGAGCCCGTGGATGAAGAGTCGCAAGTGGAGGCTGGAGGAGGTCGACGGTGGATGAACAGTAGCCCGTCGAGGCGGGAGGGGGTCGACGGTGGAGATGAACAGTGTCCCGTGGAGTCCCGTTTTGCGGTACGCCGCACCCCTCCTGATGAACAGGACCCCCGTTTCGACCGTAGAGCTCCAACACAAGTCCGTTTCCTCCGTTTTGCAGTACGCCACACCCCTCCCGATCAACAGGACCCCCGTTTCGACCGTAGGAGGTCCGTTTCCTCCATTTTGCGGTACGCCAGACCCCTCCCGATGAACATGATCCTGTTTCAAACGTGGCCGGTCGAACACAAGGCCGTTTCCTCCGTTCTGCGGTACGCCAGGCCTCGTTTCCATCGGCTGTTTCGTCCAAGCCCTCCCGATGAACACGACGACACATTCCGTACCAACCCAGCCGGTTGGCTCCCCATGAACACGACGACGACGATGTTTCTCCGTTCCGACCCAGCCATGTACACGAGCCCTGGCCGTACGTATGCGCGAGTAGGCGTTCGAGACCCTGCCCGTATGTACGTACGTGGCCGTATTTTCTTTCTTGCACACTGGCCGTTGTACGTACGTGTACATGCTACGTGCGCGCCTCTACTACGACACGTGCGCGCCTCTACATCGACCAGTATGTACGTACACGTTCGCGACCAGAATGACAATGCTACGTACGCTTCAACCAGGTGGGTCCCGACTGTCAGGCACTTCCTTGCCTGCGAAGATGTAACTCGTGGGTCCCAGCAGTCAGGGGGGCGAATCGTTTTTTTTTCCCGGACGCACTTCCTTGCGTGCGAAGATGTAGCTGGTGGGTCCCAGCAGTCAGGGGGAAACATTTTTTCGTGAAATACAGTGGCCCGTCCGGTGGGTCCCAGATGTCAGGTGGAGGAATCATTATTTTCCGCGTAATAAGGAGGCACTTCCTTGCTGTGGCCGTGGACCCAGCTGTCAGCTTCTCCACATACAGTCCACGTCCGATGGAAGTCGATCCTTGACCATGTTGAGCACGCCGCGCCGAGAGCACCAGGGCGGTGGACGACGGCGAGGCCTAGGAAGGCGACGACGGGGAGCCGGGGAAGACGCGGCAGTGGAAGCCCGCGCGGAGAGGAGTACGAGGGTTCACTGGTTCTGCTGCGGTGTGAGGCTGCCGTCGCCGCAGGGCCTGCCAGCAGTGGGAATAGTAGGGGGCGGTGAGGCCTCCGCGGCAGCACAACCGGCCACGGGAGGCAGGAGCATGCGACACGACCGGCGCTGCTTTGGGCGGCTGGAGCAAGAAGACCAGAGGTTGAAGAAGCACTACGGCCGTTGGATGGGCATCGTACGGTCACTGGAGCTAGAATCGTTCATATTGACTAAAGTTGACAAATGCCCCCGTCCCAGTCAACTTAGTAGGCCCACAAGTCAGCCTCCCACCATGGTGGGTCCCAGCTAGCAGGGGGAGTATTCATTTTTTTGCGTAATAAGGAGGCACTTCCTTGCGTGCGAAGATATAGCTGGTGGGTCCGAGCTATCAGCGGCGGTAACGTTTTTTTCACGAAATACAGAGGCCCTTTTGGTGGGTCCCTGATGTCAGGTGGAGGAATCATTATTTTGCGCGTAATAAGGAGGCATTTCCTTGCGTGCGGCCGTGGACCCAGCTGTCGGCCTCTCCACGTACAGTCCACTTCAGATGCATGTCGGTCGTTGACCACGTTGACGAGGCCGCGCCGAGTGCACCAGGGCGGTGGACGACGGCGAGGCCTAGGAAGGGAACGACACGGAGGCAGGGAAGACTCGGCAGTTGTTTCCCACGCGGAGGGGAGTACGCCTGTACGAGGGTTTACTGGTTCGTCTGCCGTCGCCGGAGAATAACAGCAGGTGTGGGTGAGTAGAGGGATGGCTAGGCCAGCGATGGGAGTACGGTGGGGCGGTGAGGCCTGCGCGGCAGCAGAGCCGGCCGCGGGGAGGAGGGAGCAGGCAGTCCCGCCGGCGCTTGTTTGACGGCTGGAGCAGGAAGACCACAGATTGAAGAAGCAGGACGGCTGTTGGATGGCCATCCAACAGTCACTGCTTGTGCGTCAACCTTTTTTTTAGGAAAGCCTCAAATCTGTGGAAAACAGCATACAACCCATCTGCCATTATTTCTAATAATTTACAGCCCATTTGCTAATTATTAAGGTTTTTTTGGAGCCCATATTCTTTTTGTTAGCATTACAGCCCATATTGTGGCCTCGGTTAAAAAATTATACGAAATTTTGCATATTTCGGTGCGGTCCGAACTGTTTTTAATCCCGAAATTTCGACTCACATTCAAACTGATTTTAAAAATAAATGTATATCAATATAAAATCCAACAAATTCTCCACGCATAAAAATTAATGTAATTTAAAATCTCGAAATGAAAAAAAGATATTTGAAACTAATTGCCGGTTTGATGTGTTTTAAAAATGTACAACCCTTTTCTCATTACTAATGGGCCATTCGGCCAGCCGAATAAAAGCTCTCCTCGTCTTGAAAGATTTGTAGCCCAACAGGCCTGACAAAGCGACTTACTTGGCAAATCATAAAAAAACTAGGCTGTGGCCGTGGACCCAGCTGTCAGGCTCTCCACGCACAGTACTCTTCCGATGGAACTCGTTCCTTGACCATGTTGATCACGCCGGGCGGAGAGCACCACGGCAGTGGACGACGACGAGGCCTAGGAAGGGGACGACGCGGAGCCGGGGAAGACGCGGCAGCGGAAGCCCGCGCGGAGAGGAGTACAAGGGTTCACTGGTTCGGCTGCGGTGTGAGGCTGCCGTCGCCGCAGGGCCTGGCCAGCGGTGGGAATAGTAGGGAGCGGTGAGGCCTCCGTGGCAGCACAGCCGGCCATGGGAGGCAGGAGCATTCGGCACGACCGGCGCTGCTATGGGCGGCTGGAGCAAGAAGACCAGAGGTTGAAGAAGCACTATGGCCGTTGATGGACATCGTACGGTCACTGGAGCTAGAATCGTTCATATTGACTAAAGTTGACAAAGGCCCCTGTCCCAGTCAACTTAGTAGGCCCACAAGTCAGGCTCCCACCATGGTGGGTCCCAGCTAGCAGGTGGAGTATTCATTTTTTTTTGCGTAATAAGGAGGCACTTCCTTGCGTGCGAAGATATAGCTGGTGGGTCCGAGCTGTCAGCGGCGGTAACGTTTTTTCACGAAATACAGAGGCCCTTTCGGTGGGTCCCTGATGTCAGGTGGAGGAATCATTATTTTGCGCGTAATAAGGAGGTATTTCCTTGCGTGCGGCCGTGGACCCAGCTGTCGGCCTCTTCACATACAGTCCACTTCAGATGCATGTCAGTCGTCGACCACGTTGACCAGGCCGCGCCGAGAGCACCAGGGCGGTGGACGACGGCGAGGCCTAGGAAGGGAACGACACGGAGGCAGGGAAGACTCGGCAGTTGTTTCCCACGCGGAGGGGAGTACGACTGTACGAGGGTTTACTGGTTCGTCTGCCGTCGCCGGAGAATAACAGCAGGTGTGGGCGAGTAGAGGGATGGGTAGGCCAGCGATGGGAGTACGGTGGGGCGGTGAGGCCTGCGCGGCAGCAGAGCCGGCCACGGGGAGGAGGGAGCAGGCAGTCCCGCCGGCGCTTGTTTGAGCGGCTCGAGCAGGAAGAGCAGAGATTGAAGAAGCACGACGGTCGTTGGATGGCCATCCAACAGTCACTGCTTGTGCATCAACCTTTTTTTAGGAAAGCCTCAAATCTGTGGAAAATAGCATACAACCCATCTGCCATTATTTCCAATAATTTACTGCCCATTTGCTAATTATTAAGGTTTTTTTAGCCCATATTCTTTTTGTTAGCATTACAGCCCATATTGTGGCCACGGTTAAAAAATTATACGAAATTTTGCATATTTCGGTGCGGTCCGAACTGTTTTTAATCCCGAAATTTCGACTCACATTCAAACTGATTTTAAAAATAAAGTATATCAATATAAAATCCAACAAATTCTCCACACACAAAAATTAATGTAATTTAAAATCTTGAAATGAAAAGAAAGATATTTGAAACTAATTGTCGGTTTGATGTGTTTTAAAAATGTACAGCCTATTTCTCATTACTGGTGGGCCATTTTCTCGGCCAGCCGAATGAAAGCTCTCCTCGTCTTGAAAGATTTGCAGCCCAACAGGCCTGACAAAGCGACTTACTTGGCAAATCACAAAAAAAACTGGGCTGTGGCCGTGGACCCAGTTGTCAGCCTCTCCACGTACAGTACTCTTCCGATGGAAGTCGTTCCTTGACCATGTTGACCACGCCGCGCGGAGAGCACCACGGCGGTGGACGACGGCGAGGCCTAGGAAGGGGACGACGCGGAGCCGGGGAAGACGCGGCAGTGGAAGCCCGCGCGGAGAGGAGTACGAGGGTTCACTGTTTCGGCTGCGGTGTGAGTCTACCGTTGCCGCAGGGCCTGGCCAGCGGCGGGAATAGTTGGGGGCGGTGAGGCCTCCGCGGTAGCACAGCCAGCCACGGGAGGCAGGAGCATGCGGCACGACCGGCGCTGCTTTGGGCGGCTGGAGCAGGAAGACCAGAGGTTGAAGAAGCACCACGGCCGTTGGATGGACATCGTACGGTCACTGGAGCTAGAATCGTTCATATTGACTAAGTTGACAAAGCCCTTCCTCCCCATCAACTTAGTAGGCCCACAAGTCAGCCTCCCACCAAGGTGGGTCCCAGCTAGCCGGGGGAGTATTCATTTTTTGTGCGTAATAAGGAGGCACTTCCGATGGGTCCGAGCTGACAGCGGGGGGAACGTTTTTTCACGAAATACGGTGGCCCGTCAGGTGGGTCCCAGCAGTCAGGGGGCAAACGTTTTTTTCGCAAAATACGGTGTCCTGTCTAGTGGGTCCCTGCGGTCAGTTGGTGGAATCATTATTTTCCGCGTAATAAGGAGGCACTTACTTGCTGCGGCCGTGGACCCAGCTGAGACTCTCCACATACAGTATACTTCCGATGGAAGTCGTTCCTTGACCACGTTGACCTCGCCGCGTTCTGTTGCATGCATGCGTCCATGGGCGTGGTGCGTCCCCACTGTCAGCCTCTCACGTACAGTCATCTTCCGATGACTCTCGGTTGTTGACCACGTTGACCACACCGTGCCGAGCGCACCCAGACTGGAACGACCCGGAGATGGGGAAGACGGGGCAGTGGAGTCGCAGATTGAGAGGAGTGGGAAACTTCACTAGTTCGGGTGCACGGCAGCACAGCCACGGTGCCGCCCACGGGAGACATGAGCAAGAACAGAGGTTGAAGAAGGAGCACGGCTGTTGGATTAACATCCAACGGTCCAGCTGCTAGAATCATTTGTTGATTAAGTTGACAAAGCCGTGCGTACACGTCCACTTAGTAGGCCCACAAGTCAGTCACCAAGTCTGATGGGTCCCAGCTGTCAACGGGATGAATATTTTTTTCGCAAAACAAGGAGGCACTTCCTTCGGTGCGAAGATACAGCCGGTGGGTCCTAGCTGTCAGGTGGAGGAAACATTTTTTTTCAGCTTAATAAGGAGGAACTTTCCTTGCGTGCGACCATGGACCTCGTGGGTCCCAGCCATCAGGCTCTCCACGTACAGTCCTCTTCCGATGACTCTCGTTTGTTGACCACGCCGCACCGAACGCAACGAGGCGGTGGACGACGGCGAGGCCCCGGACGGGAACGACTCGGAGATGGGAAAACGCGGCAGTGGAGTCGCGGATTGAGAGGAGGAGAAGGGTTATAACTGGTTCTGTTGCGGCGTGGGGCTGTAGTCTGTGGAGAATAACAGGAGGTGTCGAGGGGTGGAGGGATAGCCTGGCCGGTGGTGGGGTAGCGCTTCGCGGCGATGCGTGCTAAGCAGAGCCGCTAGCCGCCGGAGGCCGGACCAGGCGGTCCCGGCGGCGCTGGAGGAAGAAAACGAGAGATTGAAGGTGCATGCCGGCCGTTGGATATAAATCCAATGGCTGTGGATGACACAATCATTTGTTGACCAAGTTGACAACGCCCTACGTAGGCTTCGACCTATTGGCCCACATGTGAGCCTGCAAAAATGTGGCATATATTTAACCCATGTTTTCTAGAATGTACAGTCCATTTGCTGGGCTGGGTGAACAAATAATTTCGCGTCAATCAGGCCCATTTATATTTTCTAAGAAAACCCAGCCCATTTGCACTTCCTTGAAATACACGTATTAGGTGGGCTCGTTATATATATAATGTTATGTTAGAAGGAGCAATTAATATCAAAGAATAAACCGGAGAGGCACATTTTATATATATATAATTAAGAAATTAGCGAGTTATTGCTCAAAATAAAAATGAGCGCGTTATTATTAAATTGGTCCTTAAAATCTTCGCAAGCTTTTGTACGCAATGACCAGGATTTTCCTTGCCTGTGAGTCAAAAACAACAGGATTTTCCTTGCCAACTTCCGTTAAACATTTACTTTTATAAGCTAATAACACGTGGGATGTTTTTATAATGTATATATAAGTCTCTATAAAATATACCATAATAGTAATAATATAAATATATATAATGTGGTTAGAAGGGAAAACATAAATTGGACACAACATTACTTTTATAAGAGACCTGCGTTTTACACCCACAGTAGGCATACTAACAAGTTCACACACAAATACAACTGAAAAGGTAAACATTCATATCAAACTCAGGTTCACAGGACACGTTCATATTCATAGCCAACATTCACTATCAACAACTCAAAAGATTCATATGTACACAAGCTCAGCATATCTATGCATCCAAATGATTGATAGATCACACGACAATATTCATACATAATTCACAAAAAGATTCAGATATACACATGTTCAGTATGTTTATGCATCCAAATGATTGAGATCACAGCCAATATGATCCATGGACGAACTTTAATTACCTAGGGTACAGACTGGTAAATGGTGTTCAATCGGAGGTACTTCTTGCAAAAATTAGTTCTTGTACGAGTAAACTTTCGAGTACATAAGAGGCAGAACAGACAATCTGAACTTTGCTTGTAGGTTTATCCTCAAATAGTGGCCTCGTGCCGAGGGAGGTTTGAGCAACTTGGCCACTACTTTCATCCAACTAGTTTACTGGCTCATCTTGGTCCTGTATCTCGCCAAAATTCTACATTGCAGACGAGAAAGGAGGCGGTTGAGAAAATGAACCACCCAAATTTTTTGTGCAGTTCAACCGAAATGGAGCATCCTTGGCGTGCAGACTGATTAAGTGCCAGATGAATATACGCGTCAACCAAATTGTTTGGAATCTTTAGACTCCATGCCATATAGTTCGCTACCATATGTGCCGATAACCAAAAGGCACAAGTTGTGACCAAAGACTGGACAGCGTTTTTCTGGGCTATGCACAAAGCAATACTTTTGGCGTTCACTCTTCTAATACTTGGAGTTTGACAATTGGTTGACGCCGGTTGATACTCGAATGAATATAGGCACTTCTTGTCAACAACGATGCTTGTCTGAGTGAACTTTGGAGTACATAGCAGCAGCATAAGTACCTGTCGATCTGATTATTTTTTGCAGTTCTACTGAAATCACCCGATGTAATGATTTGCTTGCGAGTTCAGGCTCCAAATTACTCCTTTATGAAATCGGCAAATAGTAGCACAATACCAAATTACCAATACATATGACAGGCACAATAATCAGGATAAAGACTAGTACCAACCTGTGTGAGGTAGCATACCAATTACTATTTCCTTTGACTTGAAGCCGAGATAAGCCAAGCGACTGACAGCAAAGGAAGAAAGCAAGCGGAGATTAGCGACTGGCAGGAAAGGACGGAAGCTGTCGAGGCAATGAAGCACCCAAAGTTTTTGTGCAGTTCCACCAAAATCGAGCATCCCTGTTGGCACATATATTGAGAGAGTGAGATTACTGTAATAGTGGGACTAGTTGATGAAACATACATTAACAAATAGAAGCACCCTCATTATCTTAATGGGTAAAGTTAGCAACATAGTAGTCTTCCTTAAAGAGAGGTATTAGTTTATTTAATCAGTGCCAATTAGCTCAACTCAACACTCAAAGCATTGCCATTTATCATAGGTTGCAAAACTTTAACATGCAAAGATAAAGGAGTTTCTCATGACAGTAGCACGATACAAATAGAGATGACAGCAAACTAATATGGATGAAGGCCTTAGGCCCGTACCAACCTGAGAAAAAAGCTTATTCATGTAGTCCCATAAGAGATGATAAAGCACTCACTGGAATCACACAATAGTATATATTTTTGTGCACTTCAAATGTATGGTTGAAATCACTCTTGTTTACCAGTGCTGAGATTATATCGAAAGATTATCAAGAACTTCCAGCAGAGTTAAAGCACTGGCTGGGATACAGTTCATTGTATTGTCTTGTGTAGTTCCACTAAAATGTATGATTGGCACAACATGATCCCTGTTTGCACAAGTAGGAACAAGGTGAAACCTTCATTAGCTTAGTGAGAAAGGATAGGAAGACATTAGCATATTACTCAAACAGTAGCATCAAATTCATGATGGACAATACGCAAAACATTGCCTCATTGAACCAATGGCAATAAATTGACATGCAAAACAATAGCACTATTATGTCATGACACTAATAATATTCCTTCCCTACTCCACCACATGATTCACCTCCATAGACAAACATACACACGTACATGATTCACCATAGGGTCCTACTAAAGATTTGTTTAACTCCAACAGGAAAATTAGGCAGTAATAAATTAGTGGTACTTAAGTACTCCTAATTAATTAAGTGAGACAGCAGAAGTGGAAGGGCTCCCTGGAGGATCGTCTCACATGTAAGATAGTCGTTGCCGGAGCCCTTGAATGGCCTCGACTGAGGCCTCTGGCTTCAGCAAGATCGCCTTGGCACTGTTTATTCTTCTTCTTCTTCCTCTTCATGCTCTGTTTCTCTTTCTCCTCACCAGTTGGTGAAACCAAGTACATGATTGGCCTTCTAATTCAGAATTGGTTTTGTCAGTGAGGGAGTACAAGTGTACTAGTAAAAAACAGCATTATTTTCTCATGGCAGTCGGAAAATAGAGATGAACACATGCATTAAATATCATTCTTACCTAAAGGAAGGTTATGGCGCCAATATGGATGATGAGGATTGGAACACAGATCTCCCTTTGTGCAGTTCCACCAAAATGAACCAACTGTTCCATTCTGACATTCCAGTTAAACAGCACAAAAGTCACTTCTTTTAAGAAGAGTTTTGTGCAGTGCACCAAAAGGTCACAACAGCAACCAGGTGAATTGGATATCCATGTTTGCACAAAAAGGCACAGAGGAAACAGTCAGAGTCTCAAACAATTACAGGCAAAAACATTTGGCTAAACTTGTCATGGCTTATAACAGTGGCATGGCTTCATTTTTACCAGGGACATTAGATTAAGAACAGCTAAGGCTGCGTTCGGTTCACAGGTTTGGTGCAGGATTTTCGTAGGAACACAATTCCTACGGTATCTTTCCCTTCCAACCGTCAGAACACGGGAAAGGTGAATAGTGTTTCATAGGAAAGCTGGTCTGGTAGTACTGATTCCATAGGATTAGAAGCATCCACGCGCTGCTCATTTTTTGGGTGGAAGCCCGAGGCAGGCGCTCGCTGCCATGCGTTAGACAGGTTGCTGTGCTGTGTTGCCGGAATAAAAAAATCAACCTATGTGTGGTACGTGAGGTGAGGACGAGAGTAGTCACTGTGCAGCTGAATAAACAAATAGCATCTCATACTACCAAGCATGCTACTCTAAAAAACAAATATGTACATTTCGTAGTCCATCCGAACACATTCTCTTGAGAGTTTCCTCTGGTTCGCTGTTCCATAGTTTTATACCTACATTCCTTTCCTATTCCTCTATTTTCATCAAGACCTATGTTTTCTGCCCCTTTATTCTGAACGGAGCCTAAATATTTGGTATAAGGACATGGGATAGTGGGTGCACCAGCAGTCCAGCACCATGTACGTAAACAGGGGCATAAAGTGGTGATTCATAGTTTTTTGCCCCGAGAAACAAACATCCAAGAAACATATCTGGGTTGGTCCCATTTTTGTTCACTCTAGCCACCTACTCCTATGTGTGGATAGCAAATCTAGTCCTGGTCATACCACTGTCTACAACATTACCCCTATATTTCCCTTTTCGACCAAGAGACCGGTTGGATGACCAGTCTGTACTACTTTCACTCCCTTTCCTTCCTGTTTGTACCAAGTCCGATGTAGTACATACTAAATTCCCCCACCCCCACTTTATTTCTTGTTTGAACCAAGTACTCCCTCCGCCCGGAATTACTTGTCATCAAAATGGATGTGTCTAGAACTAAAATACATCTAGATACATCCATTTCAATGACAAGTATTTTCGGACGGAGGGAGTACAAGATTCGACTCCATGAAGTAGCTTTACCTCTAACAATAGAAGAAAAAAATGTGACGTTGGACCATCCGATCGAGAGGGGCTGAGAGGTAGAAAATGATGCACATGCAGCGACGTAGTGAGCTGGGGAAGTAGAAGGCAGTTTTGAATGAAGATATACCTGAAGGTCATCGGGATGTGGATAGGTGGGCGGCGGGAGGCCGGATCCGCCCACAGGCAACGACGAAGGGATCGGAGGACCTCCCGCGCTGGCGCTCGGCCAGAGATAACGGTGTGGCCGACAGTGGGTCTCCTCCCTCGCTGTCGACGATGGCCTAAACGCTGCCCCTCCTCCCCTTCACCAGCGGAGGGGGATACGTCCGGATCTGTAACCAGCGGTGAGGATAGAAAGCCAGTGTTTTTTGAAGGGAGAAAGACAGTGTTACTACCCCTATCTTGTTTAGATCTGGAGAGGATGAGAGTGTGTGAATAGAGCAACCCTAGCAAGCAAGCGCGGAGGCTCCGGCCTATATATACGTAGTGGGGTAGTTTTCCTTTTTCACTCCATGAAAACAATCGTTTAAAATTGTGTACTACTACATGCTAGGTCGCGGTTTGTTTAGTTGTTGATTGTTTTTTGAGATAGCTACCCGCTTGTTCCAAGTGGTGTTACGGTGTGCCAGGTCGCACTTTGTATCGTTCAAGTCTGGTACTACAAGTCCCTCCATTAAATGAACAACCGACCCCTCGTAAAAATTGTGAACAAGCCCACGGCTAAAATTAGCGGAAACGTGGGTTGCCCCAACATGCATTATTATCTATATTTTCTACTCCCTCCGTTCCTAAATATAAGTCTTTTTATAAGCCACACCTAAGACAAGAATTTTTTTATTAGCAGTGAACCCCACATGTCATAGACACAAAAATTGTGGCAAGATTCCCTTAGGCAAGCCAAAGTGTGTCTATCAATTTGAGCAACTCAGGTTAGGCAAGTGTGGCAAGTGTGGGAAAAATAATGTGGCAACATAAGACAAACATAGTCACAATCCAAACAGCCCCGTAATTTTTTGTGACATGCATGAAAATTTGGTTAGTTAAATTTATAGTCAAAATTTGGCAAGGTGCATCAAATCAACACATGCAAGTATCAAAAGGAAAGTCACGGCATGCATGCATGCGTTGTACTCCCTCCGTTTCCAAATTTAAGTCTTTTTAGAGATTGCAACAAGTGACTACATACGAAGCAGAATATGTCTACTCCTACATACGAAGTAGCCCATTTTAAATGTGTAAAAAGAATTATATCGAGTGCAGTGCTTTGATGTGTCACGTCAACTCGTACAAGACCGAGAAATTTGATTACTACAACGCCCTCTCCCTCGCGGACTGAGCTCCGGTGCCTTAACTGCACCTGCCTTTGGCTGCATGACAGGAGGGCCAACCACCTGTTGGGCCCACCTGTCATAGACGCAAAGGCAGGAGCAGTAAGTAGAAGCTTTCGCTACACGCTATCCCTCCCGCACGAGGTGGACGGACATGCAGCAGTGGATTCGATACTGTAGAAGTAGGAGTAACATCGTTGTTCGTCTTCTCGAAGAGGCGAAGAGCCAAGCGCAACCCGAACGTGGCAGTTGCGAACGCTCGCGTGGTGCGGTTCCTTGGAGTACTAGCCAGGCTCTGGTATTGGACAAAATTGCTATTGTTTAACAATTAAACTCCATTATCCATTGGTTGATACTCATTCTACATAGGTCCACGCGCTTAGCACCGTTTCCTCCTGGGGTCACCAATGTTTATTTGCTAATTAATAGCATTGCATGCAATGAACTAGCCATTGCAAGTCATTAAAAGCATGCACACCTCTCATCTCTTATTGGTTGATATGTCAAGAAACAAGAAACAAGGTAGAAGTTAATGCACCGCGCCTAAGTGTTTTGGGACTATTTGGTTTTCGTAAGATGACTTACACACCTAGACGGAGGGAGTAGTATAGCCCTGTAAACCGGAAAGGAGTATTTGCCTTTCTAGAGATTTCAACAAGTGACTAGACTACACCGTGTGCAGAACTCCCTCCCTTCCGGTTTATAGGGCTCAATATCAAATCTCATGAACCAAGGCATTTTGCGATTGGAGGAATGTATCTCGTACTTTACAAAACTACCCTAATTAAACTCATGCATTAATTACGTAGTTCTCTCGTTTTCCTCTCCGCCTTGGTCGCGGTGCACAATATTGAGCACTCCTATATGACTAGCCGCTCTATCTACATGCGGGACATTTCAAAGCATCCGGGCCCGCGTGCCATCCACCAAATCATAGCGAGGTGCTACAGTCGAGACTCACTTGTCACCCCGGTGTGGCCGTCATGACCCGTCATATCACAAAACCCACACCTTTACCAGCAGTGGTAAGGTGGCCTCCAAGTTGGACTGGACGAAGCAACCATCATTTCACTGGAACGCTCATTCAAGCCCTTTCTTCCCTTTCTTGAAGAAAACCTCACTCCAGGCTACTCACTTCTGCCATTTTTCTTCTGTACCGACGAAGGAAAGGTGGGCGAATCAGTTATGCTGCTATATTTTCATTCCAAGAATCTTCTTTTTGCGAAGCACCGACCGATTCTCACATCCTATTCTTTTCCCATTTTCATTGCGATTGTGGTTTCCTTTCGATTGCTTTTTGTTTGTCAGTTCATTGATGGATGCTGGAGCACTAGGCAAAGAGTTGCCGGCGGACAACCCACTGGAGACAGCGATCTCCAGGAAGCGAGCACCGACCAACGAGTTGACCATGTTGGCGGGCCAACCCATGGAGACGAAGAACTCCAAGAAACAAGCACTGGCCAAAGAGTTGAGGACGTTGGCGGACGAACTCCTCAAAGAAAGTTGGAAGAACAGCAAGGGCCCCACCGTGCCTACCCCAGGAACTCTGATTGCCACCTATGTGAGGCTCAAGACTGAGTTTGAGGAGATAGTCGCCGTTGAGAAGCAGTATTCCCCTGGCAAGGTGATGGCCCCCATCGAGGACGAGGAGATGGCCCCCGGAGGGATGAGATCCCCCGATGAGCTGCACAAGGTAAAAATAATGGCTTATTACCATAGTTGTGGTTTTTGATTATTTGCAATGTGCTTGCTAATATGTTAGGGTTGTGCAGGTGCCGGTGGACGTCCTTGATGATTCCGATGTCGTGGCCCGTCCTGTTGGCATCGCCCCGGAGATCGATTCCGATGCCGCTGTCCATCCTGTGGACATCGCCCCAGAGATCGATTCCGATGTCGCGGTCAGTCCTGTGGACATCGCCCCAGAAATCGATTCCCATGCCGCTGTCCGTGCTGTGGTCATTGCCCGAGAGATCGATGACAAGAAATAGTTGGTCGCGCTAATCCTTCAGGGTAGTTTGCATTGCCCTGTGTTTAATTACTAGAACGATGCGTGTTATCAAACCATCTTAGGGCTAGTGCACTGTCTTGTGTGGCGGATCTTGCTACTTTTGTTTGATAGTGAATCATGCGATGAATCATGCGAACCCTCTCCAAGTTATGGAAACAGATGTATCCTCACCAGATTTTGATGTAATATATGGCATGCTTAGATGTAAGTTTGAACTGTTTATCATATCAGCAGGGCTTGTTTGATGATTCTTGGTGTTAGTAGGCTAGCTACTGTGCGAGCTATAGTACTTGCAACACACTCACCGAAGAGAAACGTTGGGGCTGATGAGCTCGTGGTACGCTTATACTTATCCCTCGTCGATCGACCAATAGCCCTAGCTCCTAAAATTGTAGGCTTAGCGATCAATCAGACAATAGTCAACATACATTCAGGCCTAATTTGGTTCATAGGGTAGGAAAATCGTAGCAAAAGTACAGAGAACGTGCAACACAAAATCATAGCAGTGCAGAGACGTACTCCCTCCGTTCCAAAATAGATGACCTAGGCGGGCTAGTTTGGCCTAGTGGGTTTCAGTGATATGACGTGGTATTGTGCCATCCATTCTTTGCGTGTGGTAGCAGTATTGCGGGTACAGTAAGTTTTCTTGAAGAAGCGGAATTCAACGAAGTCATGATGGTTCCTTCGTCCGAACAACTGACACTGGGAAAGGTTGGGCCTGTGATACGACCGGGGTAGACCAGGATAATTTTGTGCATGGCAGGTGGACCAGGATGGTCGACGTCCCCCATGTCGGCGAATGAAAGTATTCTTTTCGATATAGAGGACGAGCAACGAGTATTCATTGTTTATTTTTGATGAAAGCTATTGTCTCCACTGTTACGACGGAGGAGTGTGAAACACGGCAGCCTAGTGAACTTGGCATGTGCACCACTCCCTCCTTCCTCATGTAATGCCCAGGTTACAGCTTTTTCTCACTTTCTCTCTATCTATTTCCTCTCAAATGTTTTTTACCTTTCTTTTTTTAAGACACAATTGGTTTTATGCCTTTTTTAGAATTATTTTTTATACCTAGGAGCACGTGTAGAGACGGGATCTTGCAGAGCCCACTCCTTGACTTTGTCAATGCCTCTCTCTCCTCCACATAAGGAGTACTACTTGCTATGCATGCATGCGGCGGGCAGCTGGCGTCTTGAGGGGCCAGGGCGGTGAGAGCGGGCTCCGGAAGCGGTCCGGACTCCAGCATGGCCCACCTCACATTATCACCATATATTTCTTGGAGTCCGTGTGCGGCGGGCGGGCGATCTCTTCTCCCTCTCCCGTTTCTCTCTTCTCAGCCGACGCCCGCCGAGCGATTAGATTTCGGCTATCGACGGTTTATTCAATTATGGTCCCACATGTCAGTGAAATTGCAAGACAACGCGTGTCCCCTCTGGTGAGCGGCGTGCGAGCCGGACTGTCGGGGTTGCGACGCGTACGAGTCGTAAGTGTGCCGCCTTTTCCTTTAGAACTTGCGAAGCGTAACATTTTCGCGCGATCGATCGATAGAAATCCAGAACAAAATGACGAGGGCGGTGCTTTCTCGCTCGTTAGGCGGGCTAGTTCGAGTGATATGACGTGCTACAGTGCCGTCCACTTGCTGCAGTTTTATGTAAGCAAGAGTTTACACTCTTACGCGGGAGGAGTGCGAAACACCGCGGATCTTATTTTGATCGAGGGATAACTGTTCCCTGCCAAATAATGGAGGATTGTTAGCGATTATAGCATGATAGTTAGGGCATCTCCAGCGCTGGCCCACAAATTTACACCGGCATCTGTCCGAGGACACTGGTGGATGCCATCCGATGCTGCCCGCATACCTTTCGACAACTATATGAACTAACCAGACGAAATTCGTGCAAACAAAGCAAATTTCAAATTAACCGGATGAAATTCATTACATTTCGAAAACTTTTCCTACAAACTGGATGAAATTCATTACATATTTCGCACAAACCATACTAAAACCTACTGAAACCTAATCTAAACGATCGCCGGCGCCCGACCACCATGTCCGGCCATGAACCCGAGAAAGCCGGCCAGTGCCTTTGCCTCCTCCTCAAGAGCGGCGGCGACCTACCATGTACTACTCTTCCTCGCTGCCGGCTGCGCCCGCGCACGCGCGCCGACTTCGTGGTCGTGGCGGTGGAGGGCGGCCGGGGGGTGCCGACGATCTCCTTCGTTTGCTCCTGCAACAGTACGTCGAAGAGAGCTTTGGAGCGCGCCCGGAGCGGAGCCGCCGATGTCCCTCGTCTGCTCCTGCGACAGTACGCCCAAGAGATCTTCGGAGCGCCAGGAGGCCATGGTTGAAGTGGTGCCGACAGAAGGAAGGGACCGGAGGAGAATAAGTGTGGGTCTTTGGCTATGGCTGGGAGCTGGGGCTCAAGTTAATATAGCGGGCGAATGGCAATGAGCCGCGGCAGACGGATGGACAACTGGCGCCGGAGTAGGTTCGTCGGGCGTGAATGCGGACGCTGCCTCAGTGACTTAACTGCAGATGCGTTTGGGTTACTGACATGTGGGCCCAACGGGCATCTGGCCCGCATGTCAGTGACACACCAATTGCACCTGCAGTTAAGTCCGGTGAATGCGGCATTGACATTCTGGAGAGACGGTGACCGTTCCAGGCGGGAAGCGTGCGCTAGCGATGGAAGGGGTTTCGGTGTGCAGTGGCACTAAGATCGGTCGCTCACGATAGTACATACTTCGTACCATACTACCATAGTACCCTCTCTAGCTTAGGCTATTTTATAGATTGTCGTTGTGATGGACGATATACATGAGCAAGGCGGTCCGAGTATGACCGTTGGTGTTGAGCCAGGTGAATACATGCTCGGCGTTCACGTAGGCTTCCATCAAACGTCTAAACAGTAATGTCAGGCACCGCCGGGGCGCGCAGGTGATGGGCTCGCCGTTTGCGTTGCGCCATGAGCAGGACTTTGATTTAGAGGGCGACGTGCATGCATTAGCATGCTTTGACAGCGTGAGCGTGAGTGTCTGACGCGAAGTATTTCATTTTCATTTGGCTGACGAGGGTGCGTTGCAGCGACGAGTCCGTGGTTTGATTCCCCACATACGCATAATTTTGGTTTTTACAGTATTTCTTTCTCCATTGACAGGTAGGCCCGCGTAGATAGATAAAGAACATGAGCTGATGAGGCGCATGGGGACTGTTTGACTGGTCAACCAGACAAATACGGAGCTATACGCTGAGCCAGTGATCGTATAATCACCATATCTCGTATACAATGATCAAAGTGAGCTATCAAGACAAGTTCGATGACCGCCAATGCATTTTACTAGGTAATAAATGACCAGGATTGAAGGGGAATCCAAATTTGCTTCGTCTTCTGTCCTTGAGCTCTTGACAAACCAATGCACTATACGGTTGTCCGGCCACTCCACCCCAGAGCTCTCACCAAGTGTCGTTCATGCCACCGCGCCGCACACTAACCGGTAAGGCAGCGATGGCATCCCGCCGCGCCGAGTTCCTCGCCGCCCACGACCGCACACAAAATGGTAGGGAAGCGATGGCATCCCGCCGTGCCGAGTTCATCGCCGCTCGCGACCTCACAACTATGTGGGAGGAATTTGAAGATGCCAAGGCCGAATGGGCGGTAGAGCAAGAGGCGGCCAAAGCCGCATAGAGGGAGCGGAAAAGTCAGAAAGCACTCAAGAAAAGAGAGGCCCGCCGCCGCAAGAAAGAAAAGGACGCACGCACTGCTGCGGAGAGGTCGGCGGAGATCCAAGCACGGTGGGGTGTCGCCGACAAAGCCGGGAAGGAGAACGACGGTGTCTAGCCAGCATGTGAGAAGTAGTAGTACTAGTAGTTAGTGTGTGTGTCTGTGTCTGAGTACGAGCATGTACCAATACTACTAGTTACTACTGTAGTTTTTAGAGTAAATTACCAGTACATTAGCCTAGACTAAATGGAAAAATTCCTATCCTAAGCATCAAATGGCATCTCTTTCTCTATAGGAATTGAGATGCATGTCATCTCACTTCCTATGATTTTCATATTCCTATCCTATGAACGAAAGGAGGCCTCTGTTGGAGTAACTACTGTAGCTTGCAGTACTGCTGGTACAGTAGTTTTCTTCAAGAAGTGGAATTCAACGAAGTCATGATGGTTCCTTCGTCCGAGCAACTTCAAAGTGGGAAGTGGGCCTGTGATTTGATGGCTCATTAGTCATTGTTACTGCGGCGCGACGGCCTGGGTGACTCTCCCTTGGAGTTCTGCGTGCATGGCAAGTGGACCAGGATGGTCGACGTACCACATGTTGGCGAACGGAAGTATTCTTTCCGATATCGAGGAGCAAGGAAACCGCGTGGTATAGTATCACTGCTGATTGGTTCGCAAAAAAATAGTATCACTGCCGATTTATAATTATTTTTTATTTCTGATGAATGCTAGCGTTTCAACTCTTACGACGAAGGGTGCCAAACACGGCACGTGCTGGATGTCCCACACGTCAGCGAAAGGAGTGGGACATGAACAGCGTGGTAGAGCCCAGCGTAAAAAAAACAGCGTGGTAGAGCGTCTCCACTTCTTCCACTTCTGGGTCGGAGACCACACGTAGTAGTACTTAGTGGTATGAACGATACAAAGTGCGACCTGGAGAGAAAGACATGTCTAGTTGGAAGGTCTCGGGGCATACACATAAACAAATATAAAAGTTAATATGTGCCTCCAACTAATATAGTAGTAGTAGAGTACTTAGGCACGTACTCCATAACATCACCGTGCATTGCACGTACAACATTTAGTGGTAGTACATAGTAAGAGACAAATGCCGCCCAAGAGTTCCCTTCTCGACCTACTTTTGGGTGTTTGGTAGAGTGTATGGAGGGTGCATGAGTCCACACTAGTTTAGCACAAATACACTAGAAGCATGCATGAAGA
The DNA here is from genome assembly GCF_018294505.1 of Triticum aestivum. Classification (NCBI taxonomy): domain Eukaryota; kingdom Viridiplantae; phylum Streptophyta; class Magnoliopsida; order Poales; family Poaceae; genus Triticum; species Triticum aestivum. Next base: position 377,302,155 of record NC_057808.1, on the reverse strand, counting down.
GAGCATGCATGAAGAGGGGTGTTGATTTGAGCATGCATGAAGAGGGAACAACTATGCTGAGACGAGAACGCAACCAAACACACCCTATATGCCACGCATGTTCATACCATTTGTGCCTTTCTACTTCACTTACTGCGCTACATCACTCAGGTTCGTACGTCCACTCCTGGGTACATGTCCGTCTCGTAGTTCCAGTCCCACATGTTCTTCATATAGATGGAACAATCCTTGCATAACACGTGCACCTTGATGCTAGATGTCTCGCGTGTTGGAAAAAGGATGAACAAAGCTCACTAAAAAAATAGAGTGGAAGAACATAGATTCCGGACGACCGAGAAGGAGCAAGGAACCTCGTGGTGGAGCGTCTGCACTCATAGTATTTAATATTATTCAGCGATATAAAATTAACCAATCATCTCCACAGTGGACTGGAAGAGTACGAAACACGGCAGCCCAGTGTAGTTACATCATACTAGTACATGGCTAACCCACGCTATCACCATATTTCTTGGCTTCCGTGCGACACCTATCTCTAGTAATCCAGCAGCCTGTACCGCTTCTCCCTCCTCGTCTCTATCAAAGTGCGGCGGGTGGCGTTTCTGCCGTCTATTGAGGTCGGTTAACTATCACATCTTAGCGACATGCCAAGAGCATTCTAAAAAAATTCCTTCCACGTTCCGTTTTCAAAAAGAAAAAAAATGCTTTCACGTACAAATTTGCCTGTATGCTTTGAGCAACTTGCATGTCCTATACTGCTCCTGTTTGATACTCTAACTTAGCTAGAGGTTAGACTAACTCATGACTAACCCTGAACTAACTGTAGCCAAAGAGGTGTTTGGGTGACAGGGTTAGATTGACAATAAATGCACTTATGGAGAGAGAAAAGTGTTTTTTCAGTGGTCCCAATGAGAACTATCTCCAGTTAGCACCTCTTGGGTGGGATAGTTTTCTTTTGGTGGGTTCGGTGCAACTTGCTCCAATTTAAACCCTCATGCTTGGATACTTTAGGGCTATTTGAGCCCCAACTAGCTCAAACTAACTCTAACCCATGGATCCAAACAGGGCCTATGGCCAGTCTCGACGCGGAGCAGTCGCGTGCACCGGGAAGCGGCGCTCTCTCGGCCGTCGCGCCACTTCAAAGCCGGCGCTAGTGAGAGGTCGCCTCCGCTCTGGCCGGGCATTAATTTGGCACTAACGCTCCAGGGCGACGCTGACCATTTCACGCGGGAAGCGCGCGCTGGCAAGGGAGTATAGGTTTTGAACCGTTTCAGGTGTAGTACTGGTAGTTTGCAAAACTACTCAATTATTGCACTCAGTTTCCTAAGAAATTGTGGTAAAAAACGTTACTCCACAGCCCGCTTCCCTTCTCCTTCCTCTTCCACCGCCCGCGCACGTCCGCGGGAAGCGACCGGTCAACCCTTATATAGGAGTGCTAGCACAAAAAGATGCATGCATGACCACTAAAATTTCCATATTAAAGCGCCGCTCCGGCGGGAGTATGGCGTATGTTGTTACCTTCGGCCGGCCCATGGCTACCGGGTGACGGCGACCAGAGAAGAGGCGGCGGGAGGGGAATGAATGCAGCTACTGTTTGGGTTCGCCTTCCGGCTTAAATAAATGCGCAGCATCACGTGTACCCGCGGGTGCACAAATTGTAACATATGTGTCTGCTTAAGTGGGCGTCACGTAACTGGTGTGTGTGTGAGAGAGATTCTGAGAGACAGAGTGCGTGTGTGCGACTCTACTCTTCGGACATGTACTCAACCTTTTGCATCGGGATATAAGTATAATGGTATTTACTTTAGCTAGTGATTTACGTGGCCATGTTAACGTGGTTCACTTCCTGCTCGTGATTTGCGTTATATAATTACAAGCAAGATTCTCGTGCATTGCACGGAACATCAATATGCATTTTTTTACAGAACACCTGTTGTGATTGACCCATGCAGGAGTAATCCCATGTGTAAAAACTAATGATATCTCGAGAATTTTATCGGAAAACTGGTATCTCGAGAATGTCATCAAAAAAATGAAAGATGAGAGATAAGGCGAGGAGGAGTGGAGCGTGGTGGTGACTGGTGGTCGGAATGGGCGGAGGCATGGGGATGGACGGCGCCGGCAGGCGGCAGCGGCCACCATGCATGCTAGATTGTTCCAGAGACTTATTCCTTTTTTAATTGCTGAGCAATGAGGTTGCGGGAGATAATGATGTGGAGAGAGGTGCGGGTATCTTTTGTAAAATTATCATAGTTTGCTTTCTATCCTCAGATATAGATCCTATGGTCTGTATTACAAGATGGCAGGCACACCATCATCGCCAACTCGTTTTTTTATAAGGGTACAGATGATAAGTTTGCTGACTACTAAAGTAAAGTGGAATTTGTCCATGTTATGCAAGTAAATAAAGGTGATTGTTTATCATACGGGTAAGGTTGGATGAAGGGTGGTAGGAACAAATGCTCCGCCTAGAGCATGTGTGTGTGAGATGGAGTCTTAGTGTGTGTGTGGGGTGTGTGTGTGTGTGTGTGTGTTTGAGAGGAGAGAGAGAGATGGAGT
>NC_057808.1:377247529-377298997 GCF_018294505.1 Triticum aestivum | reverse complement strand
GGGGGGTAGCTAGAAGGAGATTGTTAAGTGTGAGTGTGTGTTTTACCCATCCAGGCGGAAGTTATGTGCACAAAAGAGGAGAACGATTCGATGTGGCGTTAGGATTGAGGGTAATTAACTACGTATGGAGACATAGAGACCTTGAACGTGCATGTGTGAGAGGTATACATGTATACGTGGGATGTGTGTGTGCGCGCGCGCATGATCGAGATAAAAGAAAGAAGACATAAGTCATAAGATCAGCGACATGGGAGAGACGGATCGATATGACAATATGCATGCATGTGAGAATGCAGGGAAGAAGGCCCGACAATTGAGCATGTGTTTTTGTCTTTAAGAGATAGTGGCGTGGGCTGGAGCATGCATCTATGGCGAGCAGAGGGAGAGAGGCGCAATGATTGTGCAAAAGAGACCAACCTATAAATGCATATGTATGGAGAGACATATATAGCATGGGTGATAGGAAGCAAGACTCCGTGCGAGACAGAAATGTTGACGGAGAAACTACAGATAGATACAGAGATGGAGATGCTAGCTAGAGGGACATCCGCTAGTTTGGGTGTTGGAGATGACCGTCGGGTGGTTCAAAGGGTGAAGTTATATATGTGTGTGAGAGGGCACTTGACTGCATGTAGAGAGAAACATATGTAGTGTGTGTGATAGGAATCAAGAGTGAGGGCGAGAAAGAAGGTTGATGGAGAAACAGATAAATAGAAAGATAAAGATGCTAGCTAGTGTGCGTTAGAGATAGGAGTCGAGTGGATCAGAAGGGTGGGTTATGTGTGTGGGTGTGAGAGAGATAGAGAGAGGGTGCATGTGAGTCACATACAAACAGATATCAGAGAGAAATGAGATCCAAAGAGACGGAGTTTTGTGTCTGCGAGAGAGAAAGATATTTCACAACGAGAGTGATAGCTAGAGAGACATACGAGGGAACGCAAGATATCTCTAGGGAGAGAGGGTGTGTGTGAGCGACATACAAGAGAACAATGGAGAAATATGAGACCCTGGGAGACAGAGTTTGTGTTTGTGTGTGAGAAAGAGACATTGAAGAGGAAGAGTCGTAGGTTCGCATATCTAAGGAGCGAAAGACATCTCTGTATGAGGGGTGTGCGAGTGGCACACATGGGAATAGTAGAGAGAAATGAGACCCCGGGAGACAAAGTTTTGTGTTTGTGTGAGAGAAAGAGATTCCACATGGAGAATCATAGTTAGAGACACATAGCAGGGAGCGAGATATACTTAGAGAGAGATAGAGTGATGAAGGTCGAGGGAGAGAGTACCGTCAGTGTGTTACGAAGATAAAAGATCATTGTCGACATACAGGTAGCACGAGAGATACCTGAGAGACGATGAACGCTTATAGGTCCAGAGAGATAGTCCTATATAAGCATGAGTGATAGCTATATGAGACGAACATCTGGATTAAAGGGGATTCAAATATTTAAACTGGAGATCACGACATCGATAATATCATAACGCAAATTGGTGTATCAAACATGCATATTCATTTGAATTTGGGCACACGTGTAATGTTATATAGTTTATCAATATTGGTGATCCATAGATTCTTCAATTACAAACAATGCATGGTTTATATGCAATTAATGTCTAAACGGGATTACACTATATGTTGCGTGTGTGAAATACATTATACATGTTTGAGAAGTAAAAAAAACCCGCATGAAACACACATTAATTGGAGACAGTTAGCGAGGAATGCATACATTGGATTTCAACATAAAGTGGTTTCAAATATTTGAAAATCCAAATTGATGGATACAACCATATGAATCTGAGATCATGCCATTTGTAAACCATATTTATGTATAAGTGGTGTTGTGCTTTTGAAAGTATATATAAAAAAATGATGTATATAGAATGTAATTCCAATTGAAAATGGATCCCGCCCGGAAAAAAATAGAATACAAACGGGATTCGAATTGAGTTGGCAGGGTAAACGTGCACTCTGCAAAATTTGAACGAAGCGGGGAAAGTCGCAGTAACCGCCCGAAACCAAAATTTGTGAGATGGAAATCACTACTGCCTATCCCTGCCACGCAAAGCCTATCTGCTGGATTTCTATAGGTTTCGATAGGGGTAGGTTTGTAATTTCACCCAAACGTGACGTAACCGCCTCTCACCCGGATTCATACACGGTGGGCGCCAAAACACAGTGTGTCCTTGGCCGAAATCGACTCCCTCCCCGATTCATATTCATACACGGTGGGCGCCAAAAAGAAACTCTCGTCAGCAAATATTCGGTGTATGCGAGATTACCATCCTATCCCCAACCGACTAATGCTGCTGTGATGTAGTGGAAATTTGAAACGGGGGCTAAGTTTGTAAATTTCCTCGCATTTGAGACACAAGCGCCCTGAATACATGGTTCCCCCTTCCTCTCTACCTCCCTTTTCCCCATTCGTACTTCGTGGGCGCCAAAACACCCTCTCCACCCCACCCTCCTCCGTCCGCCGCCGTCCGCCACCCCATCCACCGCCGTCCTCCTCCACCATGCTGGAGCTGATACCCCGACGCCGCCGTCCATTACAAGAGATCGACCTCTCTCATCCATGGCTTCGGACCGGGATCCTTGCATCCCGTCCTCTCGCTTCATCCCCGTCGTCGTCCACCTTGCCGACGCCGCTCCTACGACCGTCTCGTCCACCGCGCCCCGCCGCCACCGTCTACCATCCTAGATCTGCTTCCACGCTGCCGACAGCCATCGCTACCGCAGCACCGTCAAATTCTCAGCAGATGCGTACACGGCGCCGCACCAGAGGCGGTACTCTTTCGTATCTGCTCAACTTATTTATCGCAGCAAGAAAATAGATCACCACTGCTTTACTCTGATTTCTTTGTCTTGGTTGCGAAGTTGCCTTTGTCCGGTTTGCGCCTTCAGATCCGCCATGGCACGCTCAACACTATACTCCCAATGCTTATGGTTTTCCCCTTTTATATTCCACACTAGTTAAATCACAGTAGACTAAATTTCAAAATTGGGCCTGTCGATTTTTCAGAGCTTGCCGGAGTTCGCTGGTGCAAACGAAGGGGCTCGGGTGGTTGTGGGGCCTCACTGAATGAAGAAAACTCGACGCGGGTGGGGGTTGGGGCGAGGGTGGGGGTGGGGGAGGAACACAGGCGGCAGGGGCCGGTGGTCCGGCCGGCAGCCCGTGCGGTGTTTTGTATGGGAAGAATCAGAGACGAGGAAGAAGATGGGTTAGGAGACGTAGGATCTTCATCCAACCACCTGAAATGGTCGAGAGACAGCTGGGAGTTGCATTCTTAATGCGCTCTGGTTCATCATGTGTGGGCACTGCGCAACCAACATTTTATTATCCAAAATCTACTTGCTCTTCTTTACCATGTTCCTCTTCCGTTCTTCTTTAATATGTACTCTCTCTGTTCCTAAATACAAGTCTTTGTATAGATTCCACCATGGACTACATATGGAGCAAAATGAGTGAATCTATACTCTAAAATGTATCTGGATACATCTTTATGTGATCCACAGTGGAAATCTCTACCAAGACTTATATTTTGGAACGGAGGGAGTATGATAGTGGTAAAGTATGTTCCTTGTACTGAAGATGAGCAGGGACTCTTGCAGTGTAGAGGTCTATACGGTCGGTTGTGATGGACACTTTGAGCCTCTTTGATTCGTAGGATCTTGTCAACATAGGAATAGGATTTGTAGTCACCTGCCCACTTGAATCCTATAAGAATAGCAAGGAAATGCGGGGAGCTGTGTCGCCTTTGAGAGTAACACTGATATTAATAGTACCGCACCTTCACTTGAAGAGAGCTGGTATCCGAAGCCTTTCTAGCCGTATCGGCAATACTAGCACATATATTCCAGCAAGTTCCACTTTGCTGATTTTACTCTGATGCTTACGGTTTTCCCCGTTATATCTGCACTATGATCTGTGTAGCTGCTTTGTGTCGCACTAGCAGCAATCCACTCTTGAAGCTAAACACTGCAATGACTTACAAAATTGGCACCAAGACATTGAGTGCCATTCTGGATGCAATGAAACTCATACGCTCCCCACCTGTTGATTCTTGTTCAGAATATGATCCTAATGACTCTTGTTCAAAATTGCCACATATAGAGAGACAGCATGGAATTGCATTCTTTGGGCACTGTGATTCATCATGAGTGGGCAACCAACATTGTATGCAATGAAGCGGAACCTCAAGAATATGCTTCCTCTTCTGCTCTTTAACATGTTCCTCTTTGTTTATTCTGTATTTAGTATGTACAGTATGTTCCTTGTCAGGAAGTGGCGCAGGGACATCTGCAGTCAACAGCTGATAGAGCTGGCCTGTACATGATCGATAGGCTTTCAATTACTAGCGGCAATACAACACCGTATTTTCAAGCCAGTTCCACTTTCCCGATTTATATATCGTGGTTATGGTGTACCCCTGTTATGTACACTATGATCTGCCTAGTTGTTGTGTGCTCTTGTTATCATGGTTTGGCAATAAACTCTCTATATAGTATATTATGAACCTATCATTTGCCAGCTATCCTTACTTCTGGAGCCTATTTTTTGTGTACTTGTGCCAGATTATATAAATGCACGCACCATATTACAGCACACATGAGCTCTCTCATCAGAATCCAGTGATAGCACACAAGTGTTTACAGGGGCGCCCCTATATTAGAATATCATCTGCATTACAAAGATAATCTCACAACTATTTATGTTTTCATGGTTCTCAGATATTATACGCAATTACAGTGAATATCAGAATCCGCGCATCTGAAGAATATTGTGGAACACTGCAATGACTTACAAAATTAGCACCAAGTCATTGAGTGCCATTCTGGAAGCAATGAAACTCATACGCTCCCCACCTGTTGATTCTTGTTCAGAATATCATCCTAATGACTATTCTAACCTTGAGGAGTCAAAGGCAGATGGCCTGTCCTGTTCACCCATCAAGGTGCCTGTTCTAATTTGGCAAGGTTTTATTGATTGTGCGTATCTTGCATATGTTGTCTTGCATTTCTTCTACTTTGTTGCACCGCCATCTGCTTAGTTTACTCATCATATAACTCGAGACGCCATGCCCATCCATTATCAATACATATTCCATCTATCATCATACCATGTTTTTCCACTCAAATGTTGTTCTTGTGCATCAGACATCAAAAAGGAAGAGGGTGATTGCCGAACCTGAAGGAGCACCAGCAGAGTCCTTGAAAAACGTGGTGGTGCCGGAGAAATCAGACAGCGCCCCACTTATATTGGCTGTACAACCAGTGACACTAAACGTAGGACCGACTCCAGCAGACTATACCCATACTTCACTGGCCACACCACTAGCCCCACCACACAGGACCTGCACTCCAGCAAAAGGTATACCGATTTCATTTGCCATAGCACCAGCTGTACCACAGAAAAATCCAACTCCAGCAAAAAGTACAGCAAGTCCACCGGCCGAAGACCTATCCCAACTGCAGAGACGGCCAATTCCTGCAGATTGGAACCCCATTCCATTTATTCCCAGTTTAAAAGACAATGCTTTCAATGTTGTTAGGCACTACGTGCATATATTCCCATCATGGGAAGATTATAGTGAAGACAAACACCATTTTCACATCTTCATGTCCAACTTACGTGTAAGTGCTATTATTCATGGTTATTATTTTCCTGTTTTCTGCTGATCGAACACATCAATGATTTACATTACATTGTTGTAACTAGGCGAGGGTCAATCTGGATAGTCATGACGAGCAAAGCTTGCTTGTGCTTTTCAAGGAAGCATTGCAGCAGTATCGGTGTTACCTGAGGAAATCACACTTTGATGGTAAGTCTATAAACGAATTTCCGGTGAAGTCTCCTGTGCTAAATTTAGAAGACATTGAATGGAAAAACCTTGTTATGCACTGGTCTCGTTCCTAGGATGAGGTACTGTCTATGAAATCAAATGACAATTTGAACTTCTACTTTTCCGCATGTGCCTTACGGATCTTTTTTGCAGGAAATCTGCTCGAAGAAGAATTCCGGTTTGAAAAGAACGACAGGATATCGCAAATATGCTGCCCACCGCTTTGCTCTTGTTAGTACCTGTTGTCCTGTATCACTGTACTTGCATACATACCTTGTTCATTATGTGACAGCAGTATGCATGATAGCTTGCTTATCAATTGTTCGCTCCAAATTATCTGATCTGTATGAATGGTTACATTAGTGTAGAATATATCCAATGCCAATGATTTTTTTAGCTCTGCATTGTTCTTGTAAGTACATGTTGTTCTTTATCAGTGTACTTATATTGACAGGTAGTTGTTCATGTACCATCACTCTGCAGCTTATTTTCCTTTGCCCTCCATTTTCTACACATCAGATCTATATTTACTCTTACCATAAGGTTGGTACTAAAGAAGTTTAGCTGTGCATTGCTCTTGGCTGTGCCTTTTGCCTGTATCGCTGCACATACATTTATAGCTACTTGGTTATGTAGCATCACTCTTCATCTTATCTTAAATATTCTCCATTTTTTCGTATATTATCACATCTATATTTACTCTTAACAAAATGTAGAATAAAGGCAATGCTTATGAAGAAGATTCTGTGGTAAACTTCTTGAATTGCCCCCCATCAGCATGGAGAAGGGCTTTATAGAGCCTGTCTTCACCAGTAATGTAAGTTTGTCCTTCTCAAGCCTTCAAACTTTGTTGTGTATATTTGGTTAGGCATGACTGCAACAGCTGTTTATTTTTGGTGTTTGCATCAAATTGCATGTTTAAAGTTTATTATGTAGTTCATAAACAAAAGTTTGTCCTTCTAAATTTAAGTTTTCAGTTGTACAACCAAGTTCCTTCTTCATACCATGTAAATTAAACTATACAGAGCAAGTGATCTTCTTTTGCACTGCATGTATGCTTCTGTTCTTCATCCGTAATCCAGTGGTGTGGTGAACCTACCCACTACAACACAATGTCATATTGTGCAATGTCTTAACTATGAACAATGTCATATCATTCTACTATTATTTAAACCATCTTTTTATTTGCCAATCTGAAATGGGATAAATTGACATCACACTAACCATTGATACTTATGAGTTCTTGATCTGTAATCCATTGGTGTCGTGAAGCTGCCAACTCCTTCACAATGTCATTTCCTGCCATGTCTTGACCTGAACAATACCATATTGTGTTAATGCAATTTTAAACTGTGTCACTTTATTCGTCAGTAAGAAATGTGATGAATTGTCAGCACTGATACTTTTATGTGCAAAACCTGTCATCTGTCTGCTTGTTTATCTTTCAGAGTGAGGAAGATATAAGTGTTGAACAAGCGCAGTCTCATCATCTTGCTCAGGTGGTTGCGCTGCAGCTCGCCAGCAGGGCTAACCTTTCTTGAACTCTATTGAAGTGCTGTCGGTTTTGTGTATTATTTTGTCGGCGTGTTTATTTGCACTGGTGGCGATCTTTGATGCCCAGTGTATGTAATCTGTTGTCTGCTTGTGCTTTATTATCATAGTGGCGAACTTTGATGCCCAGTGGATGTAATATGCCGTAATTTCTTTATTGTATAGTCTAGGTTTTTTCTTATTCACGATGCTGCAGTTATTTTACTGTATATATATCCTGTCTTCGCAGTAAACCGGCCAAACCGTAAAATTACGGTACATAATCGGGCCGTCATGCAATCACGATGTATGATCGGCATCATGGGCCTCGTCAAACTGGCCCACTAGTAGATTCGGGCCTTTAATAGGCCGAGTCACCCCCGACCCTCTTTTCGCAAGAAAACTCAATGGGCTTTTAGGAGGCTGAGAAGTAGGTTGGGCCTGAAACGTGCCGAACAGCTCACGGGCCGGCAGCAGCCCGAAATGGACTCCGGCCCATGATTGTGCGAATCAAATCATGGGCTTTTAACACGCCAAAATTGTCTCGGTCCTTGTTTGGCCCAATCAGATATCGGCTGCGAGCAGGCCGGATGCAAACCGGGCCGTAATTAGGCCCAACTATATGACGGGCTTTTAATAGGCCGAAATTAATATAGGGCCGAAATGTTAAACAGGCCCTTAATAGGCCGAAACTAATATCAGGCCGAATTACTATATGGGCCTTTAGCAAGTGGGCCCAAAAGCATAGCGTCCAGTTAACGGGCCCAATCTGATATGGGCCATAATTGAGGCCAAAGCCTCTTAAAGGGCCGGACCTGATCTGGGCCGTGATTTGGCCCAGAATGTGGGAGGCTTTTAACGGGCCGGGTCTCATATGGGCCATTATTAGGCCCGGAACATGGCAGGCCATTAATGGACCGGATCAAATATGCGCCGACATTTGGCCCAAAACATGGCAGCCAGTTAATGGGACGGCCTACTAGGGTCCTCAAAATCTTGTAGGCCTACAGCTAGGCCGGCCCATTAGTGTCGGCGAAATCTTGTGGGCCTTTGGCTAGGCCGGCCCATTATGATCCGCAAGAATTTTGTGGGCCTTTACCTAGGCCGGCCCATTATGGCACACAAAAATCTTGTGGGCCTTTACCTGGGCCAGCCCATTATGGCCCGCGAAATCTTGTGGGCCTTTAGCTGGGCCAGCCCATTATGGTCCGCAAAATCTCGTGGGCCTTTAGCTGGGCCGGCCCATTATGGTCCGCAAAATCTTGTGGGCCTTTAGCTGGGCCGGCCCATTATGGTCCGCAAAATCTTGTGGGCCATTAGTTGGGCCGGCCCATTTAAACTTGATGGGCTGTGCCACGTATCGACGTATCATAGGCGCCTTCTGTCCAATGAGTGGATGAAATCTGTCCCAACGATGAGCCGACACGTGTTTCCTCCAGCCAATGATGATTTTACACGTGGAAAATCCCCATTGGTCGCGGCTGTTAACGGGTTATCGGATCCAAAACCCGACCCGATAGCTTAACGGCGTTCCGTTACGGTGGATGCCACGTGTCGGTCACCCTTGACGAAAGCACTTCTATGACGCGCGATTTATCGTCATGGAAGTGGACACTTCCGTGATGATAATTTTGGTAATGTCATGGAACACTTCTACGACAGCACAGGTATGACTATCTTGATTCTGTCATAAATTTGTCATGGATGTACATGCATGACAAAAAACGCGACCTACTGTGACAAACACGTATCATCACGGAAGTGTATTTTTTTGTAGTGTCCATAACACTGAAGGTAACTCCTCAACCCAACAACCCGGCGTCCGTTGCAAAGGAACCATAAGCCGGGGTTTGATGCCTCTCAAGATCTCTTGATTGGCCCTCTCCGCTTGACCATTGGACTGGGGGTGAGCCACTGATGACACGTCAAGCCGGATGTGCTCACGTTAACAGAACTCCTTCATTGCACCCTTTGACAGATTGGTACCATTGTCTGTTATAATGTTGTGTGGAAAGCCAAACCGGAAGATCACCTTTTTGATGAATTGAACTGCTGTGGCTACATCACACTTACTAACTGGCTCTACCTCCACCCATTTTGTGAACTTATCAACCGCCACCAAAAGGTGGGTCTTCTTGTCCTTGGACCTCTTGAAAGGCCCAACCATATCCAGCCCCCAAGTTGCAAACGGCCAGGTGATTGGAATCATCCTCAATTCTTGAGCTAGTACATGAACACGCCGTGAGAATTTCTGACAGCCATCACATCTTTTAACCAAGTCCTCGGCATCAGCATAAGCTGTCAACCAATAAAAACCATGACGAAATGCCTTGGCCACCAAAGATTTTGAACCGGCGTGGTGTCCACAATCTCCTTCGTGGATCTCACGCAAAATTTCATGGCCTTCCTCAGGAGATACACAGCGTTGAAACATTCCTGTCACACTGCAATGATGTAACTCTCCATTGATAATAGTCATGGACTTGGACCGCCGGGTTATCTGTCTGGCCAAAGTTTCATCCTCTGGTAACTCGCCCCGGTTTATATACGCCAGATACGGAACCGTCCAATCCGGGATAACATGTAGAGCTGCCACCAACTGAGCCTCCGGATCAGAAACAACCAAATCCTCTTCACCAGGGAGCTTGACGGACGGATTATGCAAAACGTCCAGGAAAACATTTGGTGGAACCGGTTTATTTTGGGAACCCAGGCGGCTTAAAGCGCCTGCCGCTTCATTCTTCCGCCGGTCCACATGATCCACCTGATAACCTTTGAAGTGACCTGCAACAATATCCACCTCACGACGATATGCTGCCATTAGTGGGCCCTTGGAATCCCAAGTGCCAGACACTTGTTGAGCCACCAGATCCGAGTCACCGAAGCATTTAACTCGGCTGAGATTCATCTCCTTAGCCATCCGTAGACCATGGAGTAAGGCCTCATATTCAGCTGCATTATTAGTGCAAGGGAACATTAAACGGAGAGCATAACAAAACTTATCACCTCGTGGGGAAGTTAACACGACTCCAGCCCCCGAGCCCTCCAATTGCCTGGACCCATCAAAATGAATAGTCCAATAAGTGTGATTCGGCTTCTCTTCTAGCGCTTGTAATTCTATCCAATCATTGATGAAATCCACAAGTGCCTGAGATTTGATCGCCGTTCGGGGTATGTACTTCAACCCGTGAGGCCCGAGCTCGATAGCCCAATTAGCAATCCGACCAGTTGCCTCCCTATTCTGGATTATATCTCCCAAAGGAGCAGAGCTGACCACCGTGATGGGATGACCTTGGAAATACTGTTTAAGCTTCCGGCTTGCCATGAAAACCCCATACACCAATTTTTGCCAATGCGGGTACCTCTGCTTGGATTCAATGAGTACCTCACTAATATAGTAAACCGGCCGCTGAACCGGATATTCCTTTCCTGCCTCCTTGCGCTCCACCACAATAGCCACACTAACAGCCCGAGCGTTAGCTGCCACATATAGCAACAATGGCTCTTTGTCAACCAGAGCAGCGAGAACTGGCGGATTAGCTAGCTGCCGCTTTAAGTCCTCAAACGCTTCATTAGCGGCGTCACTCCAGACGAAGTTATCCGTTTTCTTCAGCATCTGATTCAAAGGGATGGCCTTCTCACCAAGACAACTGATAAACCGGCTCAACGCGGCAATTCGGCCTGCCAGGCGTTGAACATCATTGATACACTTTGGTTTAGCCAAGGAGGTGATGGCCTTGATCTTTTCCGGATTAGCTTCAATGCCCCTGTTAGACACCAAAAAACCCAAGAGCTTGCCTGCAGGTACACCAAAAACGCACTTGGCTGGATTAAGCATCATTTTATAAACCCGCAGGTTATCAAAGGTTTCCTTCAAGTCATCAATCAATGTCTCCTTCCTTGATTTTACCACAATATCATCCACATAGGCATGAACATTGCGGCCGATCTGTTTATGAAGACAATTCTGTACACACCGCTGATAAGTTGCCTGTGCACTCTTAAGCCCAAAGGGCATGGACACATAGCAGAAGGCTCCAAAGGGAGTTATGAAGGCTGTCTTCTCCTGGTCCTTAATTGCCATTTTGATCTGATGATAATATGCATCCAAAAAACTTAAACGCTCACAACCCGCCGTAGCATCAATAATTTGATCAATACGGGGGAGGGCAAAAGGATCTGCTGGACAAGCTTTGTTGAGATCTGTGTAGTCCACACACATACGCCAAGTGCCATTTTTCTTGAGGACCAGCACCGGATTAGCCAACCACTAAGGATGGAATACTTCAACGATAAATCCAGCCGCCAAGAGCCTGGCTACTTCTTCTCCAATAGCTTTGCGTCTTTCTTCATTGAACCGGCGGAGAAACTGTTTGACCGGTTTATACTTAGGATCAACATTGAGAGTGTGCTCAGCGAGTTCTCTCGGTACACCAGGCATGTCAGAAGGCTTCCATGCAAAGATGTCCCGATTCTCACGGATGAACTCGATGAGCGCGCTTTCCTATTTCGGATCCAAGTTAGCGCTGATGCTAAACTGCTTGGACGAATCGCCAGGCACGAAGTCAACAAGTTTAGTCTCATCAGCCGATTTAAACTTCAGGGCCGGATCATGCTCCGTAGTTGGTTTCTTCAACGAAGTCATATCTGTCGGATCAACATTGTCTTTGTAAAACTTCAACTCCTCTGTTGCACAAACCGACTCAGCATAAGCCGCATCACCTTTCTCACACTCCAGAGCAATCTTGCGGCTTCCATGCACGGTAATAGTTCCCTTGTGACCCGGCATCTTGAGCTGTAGATAGACATAACAAGGCCGTGCCATAAACTTGGCATAAGCTGGTCGTCCAAATAGGGCATGATACGGGCTTCTGATTTTCACCACTTCAAAGGTCAAGGTTTCTGATCTCGAGTCATGCTCATCTCCAAAAGCCACCTCCAGGGCTATCTTACCAACAGGATACGCCGACTTACTAGGCACCACACCATGGAACACCGTATTGGACGGTTTAAGATTTTTATCTGTTAGCCCCATGCGACGGAAAGTTTCATAATAAAGGATATTGATACTACTCCCTCCATCCATGAGTACCTTAGTGAACTTATAACCTCCCACCTGAGGTGCCACCACCAGAGCCAGATGACCCGGATTGTCAACCCGGGGTGGATGATTGTCTCTACTCCACACAATGGGCTGCTCGGACCAGCACAAATAACGGGGCACCGCCGGTTCAACGGCATTCACCATCCTTTTATGAAGCTTCTGATCGCGCTTGTCCAAGCTAGTGGTGAAGACATGATAATGTCCGCTATTCAACTGCTTCAGGTTGCTCTGGTAACCCGACTGCTGCTGCTGATTGCCCTGATGATTATAGCCACCTTGATTACCTTGATTACTTTGATTGTTATGTCCGCCCTGATTGCCATGGAATCCCGAACTGGAATTTCCTCCGCCATAACCCGGCCCATGAGAGCCAGAGCCCGAACCGCCTCCTGATCCATGATCATACCGGAAAGAGTCAGAATTTTTGAACTCTTGCATGATATAACAATCTTTCCAGAGGTGTGTAGATGGTTCCTCCTTCGTCCCATGCTTTGGACATGGCTGGTTCAACAGATACGACAAACGGTCCGGATTAGGATTCGGCATTCCATTCCGCCGGGGCGGTTTACCCTTACGCCGCTGGCCCTTGTCTTGCGTATTAGTGTTAGCCACAAAGTCTAAACCGTGCTCCGCTTTACGCTTGCCGCCGTTTCCATGACCCGCCGGGTTGTGGTGCTGCCCCTTGGCATTGCCGCTCTTCTTTCCCTTCCCTGTCTTGTCATCGTCAGACTCGGGATCCTTGGTACTATCAAAGTCGGCATACTTCACCAGTGCAGCCATGAGGGTTCCCATGTCATTACAATGACGTTTGAGCCATCCCAACTTCAACTTCAAGGGCTGAAACTGGCAATTGCCTTCCAATGTTAAAACTACGGTGTCAGCGTTGATGCGGTCTGATGAATGCAAAATCTCCGAAACCCGGCGCACCCAATGGATTGTTGACTCTCCTTCCTCCTGGACACAGGCAGCTAAGTCCACAGTTGACATGGGCTGCTTGCATGTATCCTTGAAATTCTGAACAAACCGGGCTCTCAACTCAGCCCATGACCTGATAGAATTAGCCGGTAAACTCTTTAGCCAAGTGCGGGCCGTTCCTTCTAGCATCATGGTGAAGTACTTCGCACATGCCGCATCATCCACATCCAGCATCTCCATGGCCATCTCGTAGCTTTCAACCCATGTTTCAGGGGACAAATCGGCAGTGTAATTCGGCGCCTTGCGCGGTCCCTTGAAATCCTTGGGCAGGCGCACATTGCGCAACGCCGGGACAAGACATGGCACTCCCAAGGAACTAGAGGTAACTCCTGGTTCCACCGATGTGGTTGGACGAACCGGAGTAAGCTGTCGGGCCTCATGCTGCGCCGCTAACTCGGCCTCTCTGCGTGCCCGAGCCCGGTCCACCACATCCCGAGCCTCACCGACACCACCCGCCGGGTTATGGCCACGGGGCGGATCACGGTTCCGCGCATTGCTTGATACTGCCGGTTCATCCATATGCCTGCTGTAACTCCGGCTTGGACGGGGAGTGGAATGAATCCGATCGCGACTATATGAATAAGCCTCCTGTTGAATCAATGTTGTCTGAAGAAGCTCCATAACCCGACGCGTCTCGACCGCTGCTGGAGAATCGCCTTCGATCGGGATGGCCGCCAGCCGTGAAGCGGCAGCGACAATGTTGTCCATCGGGTTAGAATAATGACCCGATGGTGTGGGGACATGAGGTACCACAACGATGTTCTGACGAGGCGGATCCACCAAACGCGGCTGAACCGGCGCCCCTACTCCGGGTGCCTCTGCCCGGTTTACCACCGGCGGATTGCTGGTTCCTGCTCCTGGGGTGTTAAAGAGATTTCTAGCTTCATAAACCGGCGGCAGGCGAGATCGGTGCCTCCTTTTCAGGACTTCGTTCGACACACTCTGATCCATCATAATCCGGTAAGCTTGTGCATCCAAAGCAGCCTGCTCCACGGCTATCCTGGTATCCTCAGCTGCTAAGTCGGCTTTTGCCTGGGTGATTTGATCTTCCACTTTCGCGACTTCCGCATTGTGTGCATCCTGGTCCGCCGGGTTAACCTCTGCCATCAGCGTTGCCAACACATCAAACAAATCAGATAGAACCTAAGCTGGCGGTCGCACAGGGCCTCCTGCCCCAGCTGCTGCCGCCGCTGCTGATCCGGAAATCATCACCGCAGCAGTCGAAGAGTGGAGTGCCGGTTGCGTGCCGGCCATGAAAATCGCCACCTGGTTTGGCAGATCAAAGGGTTCCGGAATACTGTCGCCATCGGAACAGCCCCCAATCCGGCCATCTTGTAACTAATATAACGACTCGGTCTCTCCAGTCGATGACTCGTCGCCAGAATAAACAATGGTCTCACCACTAGATTCCGATCTATCCTCAGATTCACCTCCATGGATAACTCCCACGAAGGCACGCTTCCTGACAGGCTTGAGCCGCGCAGATCTCGCACGCTGAGCCATTTCGACGAGGTCGGTGCAGATGTCCGACTCAGGGCCCGGTTCACCGATCTTGCCAATGAAAACGTGTATGCCACCAAAGGGGACCCAGTACCCGTACTCGATTGAGCCGGCCTCGGGGCCCTAGCCTGCATCGTCGATGTAGAGCTTGCCGCGACGACTCTTGGTCATCCGGCCCATAGCGTAACCCTTGAGTCCCTCGAAGCTGCCCTCCAAGAACTTGAAACCATCATGCGATAGCCCCACGGCGGGCGCCAATTGTCGTGGTTTTGTCACGGCAGATGTCCTAAAGAAAGGACTTAGTCATGGAGCCATCGCTACGGGTTAGCTCGAAGGGGTTAAAGCGGACAAGGGACGCAAGAGAGTTTTATACTAGTTCGGCCCCTTCGATGAAGGTAAAAGCCTACGTCTAGTTGTGATGGAATTGATGGGGTTTCAATGACCAGGGAGCGAATACGCTTTGCCTGGGTCTCGAGTTATTGTTTGTTGTCCCTGAACCGCCGTCGAGTCGTCCCCTTATATACATGGGTTGACGCCCGTCGGTTTACAGACTCCGAGGCCGGCTCATAATAGTGTCCGACTCGGTCTCTGCTACATATATCTTACAACACAAGTTTACATCTCAATGCTGGTTTGTGACTACACACCTTAAACCGGCTTTGGGCCCTGGGCCTTCATGGAGCGTCACCGTCTGTCTTCATGGGCTTCAGATACAGATGAACTACTTATGAAGTTAACCCGGCCTCTCCTGGCCGGTTTACGCCCAGTGGTAATATCCCCAACACACCGCAAAAGAAGATTACATCGAATAGATCTCCAGGAAGATCGAGGAGAACATTGTATTGAGATCCAAAGAGAGAGAAGAAGCCATCTAGCTAATAACTATGGACCCGAAGGTCTGAAGTAAACTACTCACACATCATCGGAGAGGCTATGGTGTTGATGTAGAAGCCCTCCGTGATCAATGCCCCCTCCGGCGGAGCACCGGAAAAGGCCCCAAGATGAGATCTCACGGGTACAGACGGTTGCGGCGGTGGAAATAGGGTTTTTGCTCCGTATATGATGTTTCCAGGGTGTATGGGTATATATAGGAGGAAGAAGTACGTCAGTGGAGCAACGAGGGGCCCACGAGGGTGGAGGGCGCGCCTGGGGGAGGTGGGCGCGCCCCCTACCTCGTGCCTTCCTCGTTGATTGCTTTACGTAGACTCCAAGTCCTCTGGATCACGCTTGTTCCGAAAATCACATTCCCGAAGGTTTCATTCCGTTTGGACTCCGTTTGATATTCTTTTTCTGCGAAACACTGAAATAGGCAAAAAAACAGCAATTTGGGCTAGGCCTCCGGTTAATAGGTTAGTCCCAAAAAATAATATAAAAGTGTATAATAAAGCCCATTAAACATCCAAAACAGAATATAATATAGCATGGAACAATAAAAAATTATAGATACGTTGGAGACGTATCAAGCATCCCCAAGCTTAATTCCTGCTCGTCCTCGAGTAGGTAAATGATAAAAACAGAATTTTTGATGTGGAATGCTGCTTAGCATAATTTTCAATGTAATTCTGTTATTTGTGGTATGAATATTTAGATCCGAAAGATTCAAGATAAAGGTTTAATATTGACATAAAAATAATAATAATAATACTTCAAGCATACTAACTAAGCAATTATGTCTTCTCAAAATAACATGGCCAAAGAAAGTTATCCCTACAAAATCATATAGTGTGGCTATGCTCTATCTTCACCACACAAAATATTTAAATCATGCACAACCCCGATGACAAGCCAAGCAATTGTTTCATACTTTTGATGTTCTCAAACTTTTTCAATCTTCACGCAATACATGAGCGTGAGCCATGGACATAGCACTATATGTGGACTAGAATGGTGGTTGTGAAGAAGACAAAAAAGGAGAAGATAGTCTCACATCAACTAGGCGTATCAACGGGCTATGGAGATGCCCGTTAATAGATATCAATGCGAGTGAGTAGGGATTGCCATGCAACGGATGCACTAGAGCTATAAGTATATGAAAGCTCAACAAAAGAAACTAAGTGGGTGTGCATCCAACTCGCTTGCTCACGAAGACCTAGGGCATTTTGAGGAAGCCCATCACTGGAATATACAAGCCAAGTTCTATAATGAAAAATTCCCACTAGTATATGAAAGTGATATCATAGGAGACTCTCTGTCATGAAGATCATGGTGCTACTTTGAAACACAAGTGTGGAAAAAGGATAGTAGCATTGTCCCTTCTCTCATTTTCTCTCATTTTTTCTTTTTTTTTGTTTGGGCATTTTTTCTCTTTTTTATGACCTCTTTTCTTTCTCTTTTTTTATTATTTTCGTTCGGAGTCTCATCCCGACTTGTGGGGGAATCATAGTCTCCATCATCCTTTCCTCACTTGGGACAATGCTCTAATAATGATGATCATCACACTTTTATTTACTTACAACTCAAGAATTACAACAATACTTAGAACAAAATATGACTCTATGTGAATGCCTCCGGCGGTGTACCGGGATATGCAATGAATCAAGAGTGACATGTATGAAAGAATCATGAATGGTGGCTTTGCCACAAATATGATGTCAACTACATGATCACGCAAAGCAATTATGAAAATGATGAAGCGTGTCATAGTAAACGAAACGGTGGTAAGTTGCATGGCAATATATCTCGGAATGGCTATGGAAATGCCATGGTAGGTAGGTATGGTGGCTGTTTTGAGGAAGGTATATGGTGGGTGTATTATACCGGCGAAAAGTGTGCGGTATTAGAGAGGCTAGCAAGGGTGGAAGGATGAGAGTGCGTATAATCCATGGACTCAACATTAGTCTTAAAGAACTCATATACTTGTTGCAAAAATCTACAAGTTATCAAAGCAAAGTATTACGCGCATGCTCCTAGGGGGATAGATTGGTAGGAAAAGACCATCGCTCATCCCCGACCGCCACTCATAAGGAAGACAATCAATAAATAAATCATGCTCCGACTTCATCACATAACGGTTCACCATACGTGCATGCTACGGGAATCACAAACTTCAACACAAGTATTTCTCAAATTCATAACCACTCAACTAGCATGACTCTAATATCACCATCTTCATTTCTCAAAACAATTATCAAGCATCAAACTTCTCATAGTATTCAACACACCCATAAGATTATTTTTTTACTAATCTTGGATGCCTATCATATTAGAACCAATTTTTACGATTAAAGCAAATTACCATGCTGTTTTGTAGTACTCTCAAAATAATATAAGTGAAGCATGAGAGAACAAAAGTTTCTATAAAATAAATCCACCACCGTGCTCTAAAAGATATAAGTGAAGCACTAGAGCAAAAACTATATAGCTCAAAAGATATAAGTGAAGCACATAGAGTATTCTAATAAATTCCGAATCATGTGTGTCTCTCTCAAAAGGTGTGTACAACAAGGATGATTGTGGTAAACTAAAAAGCAGAGACTCAAATCATACAAGACACTCCAAGCAAAACACTTATCATGTGGTGAATAAAAATATAGCTCCAAGTAAAGTTACCGATAGACGAAGACGAAAGAGGGGATGCCTTCCGGGGCATCCCCAAGATTTGGCTTTTTGGTGTCCTTAGATTACCTTGGGGTGCCATGGGCATCCCCAAGCTTAGGCTCTTGCCACTCCTTGTTCCATAATCCATCAAATCTTTACCCAAAACTTGAAAACTTCACAACACAAAACTCAACAGAAAATCTCGTGAGCTCCGTTAGCGAAAGAAAACAAAACACCACTTCAAGGTACTGTGTTGAACTCATTCTTTATTTATATTGGTGTTAAACCTACTGTATTCCAACTTCTCTATGGTTTATAAACTATTTTACTAGCCATAGATTCATCAAAATAAGCAAACAACACACGAAAAACAGAATCTGTCAAAAACAGAACAGTCTGTAGTAATCTGTAACTAACGCAAACTTCTGGAACCCAAACAATTCTACCAAAATAGGAAGACATAGAAAATGTGTTTATTGATCTACTTCAATTGGAATCAGTATTTTATCACGTTCTGGTGATTTTAAACAATTGTTTTCGTGAATAGAAAGTTTCTGGAATTTTCAGCAAGATCAAATAACTATCATCCAAGAAGATCTTATAGGTTTAACTTGGCACAAACACTAATTAAAACACAAAAAAAATCTAACCAGAGGCTAGATCAAATATTTATTCCTAAACAGAAGCAAAAAGCAAAAAAACCAAAATAAAATTGGGTTGCGTCCCAACAAGCGCTATCGTTTAACGCCCTTAGCTAGGCATAAAAGCAAGGATAGATCTAGGTACTGCCATCTTCGGTGGGCAATCCATAAGTAGCTCTCATAATAGATTCATATGGTAATTTTATTTTCTTTCTAGGGAAGTGTTCCATACCTTTCCTTAATGGAAATTGGATTCCCTTCCTTCATATCAATAATTGCACCAATCGTTCTAAGGAAAGGTCTACCAAGAATAGTAGGACATGAAGGATTGCAATCTATATCGAGAACAATAAAATCTACGGGCACATCGTTCCTATTTGCAACAATAAGAACATCATTAATTCTTCCCATAGGTTTCTTAATAGTGGAATCCGCAAGGTGCAAGTTTAAAGAACAATCATCAAATTCATGGAATCCTAGCAAATCACACAAGGTTTTTGGAATCGTGGAAACACTAGCACCCAAATCACACAAAGCATAGCATTCATGATCTTTAATTTTAATTTTAATAGTAGGTTCCCACTCATCATAAAATTTTCTAGGGATAGAAACTTCCAACTCAAGTTTTTCTTCATAAGATTGCATCAAAGCATCAACGATATGTTTAGTAAAAGCTTTATTTTGGCTATAAGCATGAGGAGAATTTAGCACGGATTGCAACAAGGAAATACAATCTATCAAAGAGCAATTATCATAATTAAATTCCTTGAAATCCAAAATAGTGGGTTCATTAATATCTAAAGTTTTGACCTCTTCAATCCCACTTTTACCAAATTTTGCATCAAGATCTAAAAACTCCGAATTTTTGGACGCCTTCTAGGTAAAGGTGACTCATCTCCAATCCCATCATTATCAAGATTCATATTGCAAAACAAAGATTTAATAGGAGACACATCAATAACTTTTAGATCTTCATCTTTATTTTCATAGAAACTAGAAGAACACGCTTTCATAAAGCAATCTTTCTTAGCACGCATCCTAGCGGTTCTTTCTTTGCACTCATCAATGGAAATTCTCATGGCTTTGAGAGACTCATTGATATCATGCTTAGGTGTAATAGATCTAAGTTTCAAAGAATCAACATCAAGATAAATTCTATCAACGTTCCTAGCCAATTCATCAACCTTAAGCAGTTTTTCTTCAAGCAAAACATTGAAATTCTTTTGCGAATTCATAAACTCCTTAACACTAGTCTCAAATTCAGAGGGCATCTTATTAAAATTTCCATAAGAATTGTTGTAGAAAGTACCATAATTATTAGAGGAATTACTAGGGTACGGCCTAGGATTAAAGTTTCCTCTATACGTGTTGTTACCAAAATTATTCCTACCAACAAAATTCATATCCATAGATTCATTATTATTATCAATCAAGGTAGACAAAGGCACATCATTAGGATCAGAGGAAACACTCTTATTACCAAATAATTTCATAAGTTCATCCATCTTTCCACTCAAAACATTAATTTCTTCTATCGCATGCAACTTTTTACTAGTAGATCTTTTGGTGTGCCATTGAGAATAATTAACCATAATATTGTCTAGGAGTTTAGTAGCTTCTCCTAAAGTGATTTCCATAAAAGTGCCTCCAGCGGCCGAATCTAAAAGATTTCTAGAAGCAAAATTCAACCTGGCATAAATTTTTTGTATAATCATCCAAAGATTCAAACCATGTGTAGGGCAATTACGTATCATTAATTTCATCCTCTCCCAAGCTTGTGCAACATGTTCATGATCAAGTTGCTTAAAATTCATGATATCGTTTCTAAGAGAGATGATTTTAGCGGGAGGAAAATACTTAGAGATAAAAGCATCTTTGCACTTATTCCATGAACCAATACTATTTTTAGGTAAAGACGAAAACCAAGCTTTAGCACGATCTCTAAGCGAAAAAGGAAATAGCTTCAATTTAACAATATCATTGTCCACATCTTTCTTCTTTTTCATATCACACAAATCAACGAAGCTATTTAGATGGGTAGCGTCATCTTCACTAGGAAGGCCGGCGAATTGATCTTTCATAACAAGATTCAACAAAGCAGCATTAATTTCACAAGATTCAGTATCGGTAAGAGGAGCAATCGGAGTGCTAAGAAAATCATTGTTGTTGGTATTGGTAAAGTCACACAATTTAGTGTTATCTTGAGCCATCGTGACAAGCAAGCAATCCAACGCACGAGCAAACAAGAAGCAAGCAAAAAAAAAGAGGCGAACGGAAAAGAGAGGGCGAATAAAACGGCAAGGGTGAAGTGGGGGAGAGGAAAACAAGAGGCAAATGGCAAATAATGTACTGCGAGGGATAAGCGTTTGTGATGGGTACTTGGTATGTCTTGACTTGTGCGTAGACTCCCCGGCAACGGCGCCAGAAATCCTTCTTGCTACCTCTTCAGCACTGCGTTGGTTTTCCCTTGAAGAGGAAAGGGTGATGCAGTAAAGTAGCGTAAGTATTTCCCGCAGTTTTTTAGAACCAAGGTATCAATCCAGTAGGAGACCACGCGCGAGTCTCACGCACCTACACAAACAAATAAGAACCTTGCAACCAACGCGATAAAGGGGTTGTCAATACCTTCACGGTCACTTACGAGAGTGAGATCTGATAGATATGATAAGATAATATTTTTGGTATTTTTTTGATAAAGAGTAAGTAAAGATGCAAAGTAAAATAAACGGCATTAAAAATAGCTAAGTGTTGGAAGATTAATATGATGGAAAATAGACCCGGGGGCCATAGGTTTCACTAGTGGCTTCTCTCAAGAGCATAAGTATTACGATGGGTAAATGAATTACTGTCGAGCAATTGATAGAATTGAGCATAGTTATGAGAATATCTAGGTATGATCATGTATATAGGCATCACGTCCATGACAAGTAGACCGAAACGATTCTGCATCTACTACTATTACTCCACACATCGACCGCTATCCAGCATGCATCTAGAGTATTAAGTTCATAAGAACAGAGTAATGCTTTAAGTACGATGACATGATGTAGAGGGATAAACTCATGCAATATGACATAAACCCCATCTTTTTATCCTCGATGGCAACAATACAATACATGCCTTGCTGCCCCTGCTGTCACTGGGAAAGGACACCGCAAGATTGAACGCAAAGCTAAGCACTTCTCCCATTGCAAGAAAGATCAATCTAGTAGGCCAAACCTAACTGATAATTCGAAGAGACTTGCAAAGATAACCAATCATACATAAAAGAATTCAGAGGAGATTCAAGTATTGTTCATACATAGACTTGATCATAAACCCACAATTCATCGGATCTCGACAAACACACCGCAAAAGAAGATTACATCGAATAGATCTCCAAGAAGATCGAGGAGAACATTGTATTGAGATCCAAAGAGAGAGAAGAAGCCATCTAGCTAATAACTATGGACCCGAAGGTCTGAAGTAAACTCTCACACATCATCGGAGAGGCTATGGTGTTGATGTAGAAGCCCTCTGTGATCAATGCCCCCTCCGGCGGAGCACCAGAAAAGGCCCCAAGATGGGATCTCACGGGTACAGAAGGTTGCGGCGGTGGAAATAGGGTTTTTGCTCCGTATCTGATGTTTCTAGGGTGTATGGGTATATATAGGGGGAAGAAGTATGTCGGTGGAGCAACCAGGGGCCCACGAGGGTGGAGGGCGCGCCTGGGGGAGGTGGGCGCGCCCCCTACCTCGTGCCTTCCTCGTTGATTGCTTTACGTAGACTCCAAGTCCTCTGGATCACGTTTGTTCCGAAAATCACGTTCCCGAAGCTTTCATTCCGTTTGGACTCCGTTTGATATTCTTTTTCTGCGAAACACTGAAATAGGCAAAAAAACAGCAATCTCGGCTGGGCCTCCGGTTAATAGGTTAGTCCCAATAATAATATAAAAGTGTATAATAAAGCCCATTAAACATCCAAAACAGAATATAATATACCATGGAACAATAAAAAATTATAGATACGTTGGAGACGTATCAGGGCACCGCACACGGTTAAGAGAAACTTGTGTGTTCTAGGGTGCCCCTTGCCCCCGTATATAAAGGAGGGGAGGGGAGGCCGGCCGGCCCTCCTAGGGCGCGCCAGGTGAGGGGAATCCTACTAGGACTCCAAGTCCTAGTAGGTTTCCACCTAAGGAAGAGGGGGAAGAAGGAAGGAAGAGGGGGAAGGGAAGGAAAGGGGGCGCCGCCCCCTTCCCCTAGTCCAATTTGGACCCAGGGGGCGGACAGCCCCTCTTGGCCCTTCCTCTCTTCCCACTAAGGCCCATCGAGGCCCATTAGTTCCCCGGGGGGGGGGTTCCGATAACCCTCCGGCACTGCGATAATTATCCTGTACCTCTCGGAACTCATCCGGTGTCCGAATAACATCGTCCAATATATCAATCTTTACGTCTTGACCATTTCGAGACTCCTCGTCATGTCCGTGATCTCATCCGGGATTCCGAACAAACTTCCGTCATCAAATCACATAACTCATAATACAAATCGTCATCGAACGTTAAGCGTGCGGACCCTACGGGTTCAAGAACTATGTAGACATGACCGAGACTCATCTTTGGTCAATAACCAATAGCGGAACCTGGATGCTCATATTGGCTCCTACATATTCTACGTAGATCTTTATTGGTCAAACCGCATAACAACATACGTTGTTCCCTTTGTCATCGGTATGTTACTTGCCCGAGATTCGATCGTCGGTATCCTCATACCTAGTTCAATCTCGTTACCGGCAAGTCTCTTTACTCGTTCCGTAATGCATCATCCTTCAACTAACTTATTTGTCACATTGCTTGCAAGGCTTATAGTGATGTGCATTACCGAGAGGGCCCACAGATACCTCTCCGGTACACGGAGTGACAAATCCTAATCTCGATCTATGCCAACTCAACAAACACCATCGGAGACACATGTAGAGCATCTTTATAATCACCCAGTTACGTTGTGACGTTTGATACCACACAAGGTGTTCCTCCAGTATTCGGGAGTTGCATAATCTCATAGTCAGAGGAACATGTATAAGTCATGAAGAAAGCAGTAGCAATAAAACTAAACGATCATAATGCTAAGCTAACGGATGGGTCTTGTCCATCACATCATTCTCTAATGATGTGATCCCGTTCATCAAATGACAACACATGTCTATGGTTAGGAAACTTAACCATCTTTGATTAACGAGCTAGTCAAGTAGAGGCATACTAGGGACACTTTGTTTTGTCTATGTATTCACACATGTATCAAATTTCCGGTTAATACAATTCTAGCACGAATAATAAACATTTATCATGATATAAGCAAATATAAATAACATCTTTGTTATTGCCTCTAGCGCATATTTCCTTCAAACATGCATGAGGGTTTTCATTTTATTCATATTTAATAAATATTTTACAACTATACAATAATCAAATAATAAATCATTTGTATTTTAGTTCTCATGTTATCAAATATTCATGTTTCATACAATCAAATATCATTGAAAGATAGCAATCCCCGAACCCATTTCTCTCAATGTGTAAGCATGCCACCTCATCATTAAACATGCATGGGAAAAAGGTTCACCTCAACATGCGACCACTCATAAGTAAAAGCTACCTCAACATTCATATGTATACAACTATTCAATAATCAAATGCAATAATCATTTGTATCTTCAGTTTTAGTTCCACATTATCAAATATTGATGTTGTACAATCAAGCATCATTGAAATATATTACAAAATAATCCCGTAACAACGTGTAGGGAATCATCTAGCTGGAATAAGGCACCATGATAACACAAGAGTACAACACAAACAAAAGGAAATGACAGCAGGAAAACAACCCGCCAAAGCAAAATAAGAAGAAACACAAAAGTACAAATTGAACTTTACATCAACGAGCCCAAAAATTACGGTCAGTGTTCATAGTTTGACTTCACAAATAATCGACAAGAACAACTCCTGCATTGAATACTCAATCTTTGTGAAACATTAACGTGTGTCCGATTAACGAACATATTGGAGTTGGTGTAGTGTGCATTTGTCTTGTACCATATTGTGAAATCATAGTGAGATTGCGGAGTGATGGATTACGGTGATAAGCTAATTCACCAAAAAATGGTTTTACTAGACCAATCCATGTTCAGAAGCCTTCCATCAAAAGTCGGTGGTCTAGGCCGCTTTCCTTGACTTTGAGTTGGATCTCATTCTTCTCCCCGACACAAAAAGAGGGTAGACTTCATCTGAGACACATAGGTTCTTTTGCTTACTTCACAACACATGGTGCAACAATTGACGAGAGAAGGTACAATTGTAGAGGAGGTGCACCATTTAGTCTTCATGGTCATATAGGAGGCATATGCTAGCTCTAATTCAAGATCCCATGGCGCTCAAGCCGATGAGCCATCAAACAAAGGTCTGCCGCCATGAGACATTGAAATAGTTTACACTTTGCGTCCCGCAAATGTCCCAGATCAAGCTGCGAGACAAGGGATTTGACCATGCCCTCGAAAAATCAAAGTATACCAATTACATATACAACATGTTCTATGGGTTCTCTCTTTTTCTTAGAAAGGGAGGATCACCCCCGGCCTTGCATCAGATTGATGCAACCACTTTATTAAGCGAAGTATCCAAAATGTCTGCGGTCCAATACATGCTCTATTAGAGCGGAAAAAGTAATAAAAGGTAAAAAGGGCCACAACCGGCGAAAATAAGACGAGATGACTAAACACCTAACCTATTACTGGATTCAAACCGGTTGTAGATATCCCGAGCTACCATCTCCCATCGGGTAGACCAAGTAACCAAAGGCTCCTTGACTTCCGCAGGAGTGAGTAACGACCACGTACGCATCCAAGAGATGGCCCTGTAGATAACCCACATTTTTTTACGTGTATGTCTGTTAAAAACCCTTGACGGCTAGCTAGGGTATACTCTTCCCTCCAGACTTTGCCGGTGAGTCCGTGGATTCACGTCCCCTCCGCCTGCCGCTCTGGCGGCCCGGTGGTGGGGAGGATAATCCCGGTGTCTTCGCTCTAGTTAGTAGTTTAGGTTAGTTTTTTTAGTCCTCGCAGGTGCGACGCTCAGGCTGAAGCTAACTCTTCTTCTTCGAGTTTGTCTTTCGGGCTCCGATCCTCCACGAGTTCGTCCATTTGGATGTACTCTACGGAGTTCCAGCTTAGATTCCTGATTTCTTCTCTAGTTGGTGAGGTTAGGGTTTTTTGTCGCGTGGCGAGATTTGGTGTAAGGTGTTTCAGACCTAATCAAGGGTTCAACAACGACTACCACGGCTCCAAGGCGCTGGTCCTTAGGGGCACGTGCACAAAAACTTCCCGACCGTCATTGACAATGCCAAGTCGGCTCTGGTAGGGGAGCAGCGACAGCGGCATGTCGACGGCTTGTTCTAGCGGCGGTAGTGGTCGTTCGGTGGTCTTGAAATCTCGATGTAGTTTTATTATATTTGAGGTGCTTTGTACTTCGGGTGAACTTTGATAAATAGAGCTGATCATTTTCGAAAAAATGGTACAACTTGTTCTATTACAAAGTACAAAGTACGAGCCGATCTTCCAATATAAGCTCCCGAATGCACTGCACGTTACCCCAACTCACGAGCAATCACCCTCCAATCCTCTTCACAAGTCATCATCGCGAAAGAAACTCCTGCAAACATACAAGCACGCAGATCATAAGAGCATCTCCAGCCGCGCCCCCAACAGCCCCCCCCCTCCCCCAGGCCACTTTTTCGGCCCCGGCGCCAAAAAAACGCCCCAGTTACACCCCCAGGACGACGAAAAGCGCCGGTTCGGCCCTTTTTTCCGCCCGGCGGTCTCAGGCCGAACCCGGCGCACTGGGAGGCGATCGGGGGCTCCGGCGCAAGGGAAAAGCGCGGCTGGCCCACACTGTCAGGTGAAAAGTCAAGATTTTCTTCCCCGACTCGCCTCCCACCCCCGCGCCCTCGGCCGCCACTAGCTATATCCCGGCGCCGCCCGCCGCCCTTCACCGCTAGATAGCCATTCCCCGCCGGAAAAATAGCAGAGGTTCGCCGCGGCAGCCCCTCCAATAGCAGCTGGGCGTTTCCGGCCGCCGTTTCCGGCCGCGGAGGGGCAGTTTAGCGGCGGGTGCACGCCCACCGGGCGCAAGGTGTTCGGCGATTTGCCTGCCTCGGCGATGGACTCGGATGACGAGGAAGCGCTCGCCGCGCTGCTGGAGGAGGAAGCCGAGGCCGACGTCCAGGAAGAAGAGCAACTCGTGGTGCTCGCCGCCCTCGCCCAGCTGCTGGCGAGCAATGAAAAGTCGCGGCGAGGTGGCTCGGCGTCGGGGCGGGTGAAAGCAAAGAACCGACATCGTCTCGAAGGGTACTGCATGCTCTACTCCGACTACTTCGCCGATGCTCCACTTCACGGTGACAAAACATTTCGACGCCGTTATCAGATGAGCCGAAAGCTCTTCCTCAGGATTGTGAATTCCATCCGGGAGTTCGACAACTACTTCAAGTGCAAGATGGATTGCACCGGCAAACTTGGATTCACCTCGATCCAGAAGTTCACGACAGCGATGAGGATGCTTGCATACGGAGCTCCCGGTGATTCACTCGACGACTATTGGCGCATGGCCGAGTCCACCAACATAGAGTGTTTCTACAAGTTCTGTCGGGCAGTGGTGGCAGCGTTTGGACCGCAATACTTGAGAACACCCAATGCGGAAGACACTGCTCGGGTCCTAGCACAGAATGCAGCAAGAGGATTTCCTGGGATGCTTGGAAGGATCGACTGCATGCATTGGAAATGGAAGAATTGCCCATTTGCTTGGCAAGGGATGTAGAAAGGCGCCAAAGACGGTTGCAGTGTGGTACTTGAGGCGGTGGCCACACAGACCTCTGGATTTGGCACTCCTTCTTTGGTATGCCAGGAACTCACAATGACATCAACGTGTTGCAGTGCTCTACTGTCTTTGCCAAGCTTGTTGAAGGTCATTCTCCTCCGGTGAACTTCGAGATCAATGGGCGGCACTACAACAAGGGGTACTACCTAGCCGATGGCATCTATCCGAGATGGTCTACATTTGTGAAGACTATCTCAAACGTTGTGCGAGGAGGCAAGAAGTCCCACTTTGCCAAGATACAGGAGGCTTGCCGGAAGGATGTCGAGCGAGCATTTGGTGTGCTCCAATCTCGATTTGCTGTTGTCCGGTACCCTGCTCAGACCTGGTCAAAAGATCAAATGTGGGAGATCATGACTTGCTGTGTCATCTTGCACAACATGATCATCGAGAGCGAGCAAGAAGACCCAGTATTTGACACTGAACCATAGTACAGTCAGGGTCCTCTAGCCGAAATTGATCACCAGCTACCGGCAACCTGGACTGCTTACCTCAGTATGCGTCGGGAGATCCGAGACCCACAGGTGCATCATCAGCTGCAGCATGATCTGGTGGAGCACCTATGGAGGCTCAAGGGCGACGCCGGGCGCGACGTGTGATGAAATATGAGTTTTTATTTGTTGAACTATATAATTTGTATTGAACTATTTGTTGTTGTACTATTTTGTTGAAGTATTTGATTTTTCTGTGATGAAATATGTGATAAAGAAAATATTTATGTTGATAATTGAACGCCAGCCACGGCGAACCACGCTGAATATGGGTCTATTCTCGCCCATATGGGTCCTTTATTCGCCGGAAGGGGCTGAAAAGTGGGCCAATATCGACGCCTGGGGGCGACGAGTGGGCGTAAAACCGGCCCCAGCGCCGATTGTATCGCCGGGGCGATTTTTATGCGTCGGGGGGTCAATGGGTGGAGATGCTCTAATGCCGACATCCCTTGCAACAGGAAAGCAACTGATCCTGCAAATCTCCATGGCCGCAGCCCGCTAGCTTGCTCCAACAGTGATACATGTTCCCACATGGCCCTTGTGAGCTACGACATCATCGAAAGGTCGCCGGCCAGCTAGATTCCCCTCTTCCGGCCACGCATCTTTCCCTTTCTACCGGAGATACGCAGCGGGGAGGGAGAAAAAGCTCATCATTTGACGCGAACATCTCATGGTATGGTGTCGTGTATTCATCTCGTCTCATGTTCCGTCCATCAACCTCCCTTGCCTATACATATTTTTGTCGGCCATTCCCCGGGGCATCATGGATCGAGTGCGCCCAAAAAGTTGATCTCCGGGCCATGCGTCCCCGTCCTCGTCGTGGAAAGAAGATCTGGCAAGCTGGGCTTTTTATTTTTTTGCTCCTCTCTCACTTGCACTCACTCACGGTTGTTTCTTTTCTTCTAGTTTTTTTTACATGCATGCACACACATGTAGGTCAAAGCTCCATGCAAGTTTATATGTGTGTGCGAGGGTTAGGCTAGCCTGGGAACGGGATGCATGGAAGCCCCTTTGTTTTTGGATGTATCTCCGGCTACATGCCATTGCCCCTTTTCCTCTTTATCTAGAGTATTTAACCAAAAACTATCACAATTCATGAAAACGTGTCGAAAAACTATCACTTTATGATTTTGTGCCAAAAACTATCACTTTTATCCTAATTTGTTACTAAAACTACCAAGTGTGAAAAAACTGCTCGCTTTGGCTCGTTTATGATAGTGTGGCCCACATGCCAGGACGGAAAAAGTCAACACCGTTAACTTTGCCGTTGCCGTAGAAAGAGATCGAGATGGCGGCGGTCTTCACCAGAGGCGGAGAAGATGAAGTACTACGGTGGTGTGGCCGCATCTGGAGGAGACGGCGCGACCTGCAGGCGGCGCTCCGGCGCGAGCAGGGCGGCGGGGAGGTCTGGGGGAGGCGGATTCGGGGCGACCGCGTTGGAGCTCGTGGTCAAGCAGCTGCGTCAGGAGGAGCATGGAGGTCGGTGATGGGGAAGCCGGCGCGGGCGGAGGCCGGGCCAACTCGAAGACGGCCGAGGCGCGGAGCTGGCCGGGCCGGGTTGCACGGAGGGCGCGGGAGGCCGACAGCGGAGGACCTGGCGCGGCGCGTGGGGCGGAGCCGGCTGACGGTGCCCGGAACCGGCATGCAGGCGCGCGGCCAGACGAGAGCGGTGCGAGGCAGCACAGCAGCTGTCGGAGCGGGGCAGCGCGGGAGGCCGGGCCGGCCGGAGTGGCGGAGTCGGCGACGGGAATGAGCGGGCGCGCGGAGTTGCCGAGGGCGGGCGCGGAGGCGCCTGTACCGGAGCGAGACGGCGGACGAGCGGGTGCTCGGGAGCCAGGGCGGCGCGGACTGGAGCCGGCACGGAGCAGAGGCCACGCTCGCGGGCCGGGAAGCGGGCGCGAGCTGGCCGGTGCGGGAGCCGGTCAGCGGAAGGAGCAGCAGGGACGAGCCGGCGCCCGCGGGAGGAGCAGCAGCACTGTCGGGGCAGGCGGAGCCGGTCGTGCGCGGACTTGGCGAAGACGGATGGCGGAGCTGGACGGAGGAGCGACGGGGCTGCAGCTGACGGGGAGCTGCAGGCCACAACGACCCACGGGGTCGGAGGCGAGCGGCACTCAGCGGCAGCAGTCCTGAGCGGCAGGAGGGTCAGGCGACAGGCAGAGCGGAGCTGCAGCGAGGCAGAGAAGCCCGCAGGGGCGGCGCAACTAGTCTCGCCTCCGGCCCAGGCACGGCAGACTATGGCCATTATCTGGCTTGCGTCTGACTGGTGTATAGGCGGTCACGGGCGTTAACGGTTGGCCATGAGCGCTACGCCACGCTGGCACCTAAATAGTGGGGTTGGGCAGTCAGATTCGGGTTTAACCCAGTCAAAGCGAGTAGTTTTCACATTTAGTAGTTTTTAGCAACAGATTAGGACAAAAATGATAGTTTTTGGCATAAAATCGTAAAGTGATAGTTTTTCGACACGTTTCTATGAATTATGGTAGTTTTTTATTAAATACTCGTTTATCCAGGGCACGCAGACAATGGGACATGTCTCGCAGCCTTTCTGCGGAGAGGTCGGGATGCTCGCACCGAAAAGAGCACGTAGAAACTTGGCCGATGCAAGAAAGAGGGGACTAGTTTTTCCGCATGTGTAGACAGTGCCGCAATAGTGCACGGATCATAATGTATGTTCTTTTATACACATCAAATAATTAAGCTTGCCTTCTTAATGTCATTAGGCTTTGTTTGCGAAAAGACACTCTTAAGCTGGTGGTAGCTGAGGAGTATCATATATAGTACTAGTATCATGCATAGTGGCACATATTTTAGTATCAGAGATGACTTCATTTATTGTCATGCATGATAAGGAGGGGAACTTTTGGTCTATGGGTGTATCTACACCCTATATGGAAAAACAATTTAGTAATTCAATGAAAAGTCAAAAAAAATTGAAAATATTTTTGAAATAAACTTAACCTTCCATTGTACTTGTCAGAAAAATTCCACAAAAAGAAAACCAGCCTTTGACTTCTTTTCAAAAAAGACAATTTTTTGGCCAAAGTAGTGTGAATAGTGATCTATAATAACAAATAAATTTTGTCTTTTTTTCTCTGAAGTCAACGTTGGTTTTTTGTTCGTGAAAATTTATATACTAGTGCAAAAGTAAGTCAAGTTTATTCTAAAAATACTTCTGAATTATTTTGACTTTTTATTTAATTGTTTTAAAAAATTCTCCATATAGGATGTATCTATAACCAGGAACCAAAATGTATTTCCTTGCATGATACATACCAGTGATACAATAGTGAGGCGACGACACAGCCCTCAACCAGACCTTCTGCGAGCATCATGGGGAATTACCTCAAGTCAGGACTTGTTTATTTTTAGCCCGGGAAGTTGACGGGGATGACGTGAGATTTCCCTATTCCCTCGTAAACCAAATGCACAACCAATTTAACCCGGGAGAGTTATCCACGGGTGGCAGCTCCCCAGGGATCAGGCGGGGATAGGATCCCCGTGTACCAAACAAGCCTTTATAGTGCCAACTATATGCATGTAAATATTTATTATTCAATAATCAATATGGCCAATTGTGATCAATACAAAAATAGAAGGAAAATCATATTATGTTACACATGTTGTATTTTTTTATATTTAAAACCAAATTACAAACCAAGCAAAATTGATCGATGGCTCACGCGCTTGGTTTCTTCAAACAACAAAATGACAACATTGTCGTGTGCATCAATCAACAAATGGCCGTCAACATAATGGCCATCAACAAATGGCCTTGGTATTGACAAATGTGGAACAAACCATAACAAAATATAGGTATTGAGGAATTTGGAACAAACCAAGCACGTAAACCATTGTCGTGTGCATCAATCGATCATGCAAAATCTAGAGACACCGTCTCGGTTTTGAAGGAAAAAAGGGACACAGCCGTAATGCAGTAATAGTTGAGGGTTTAGAAGCAAGCGAAATGCTAATGAGATGTTGACACATTTCCATGATCGATTGATTGAGGTCTCATCCTAGCTAATATACAAGCGAGATATGTAGGAAGACAACGCGGAAGAAGCAAACCCAATCAAAGAGCAACTCGTGATCTTGTAGTATGTATACACCGCCGATAGTTTTCGGACTTGTATACACTCCGTAGTTCAGATGTGCACACAGCTAGCACCTTTTGAGCATCCGGGCCGGCACGGCGGCACATAACCACGGCCAGACCAATCGGTGAGTGACTCAGAGGCTCAGGGCGACCTGGCGGCGACGGCGGCGGCGGCACCGTCGTGCTCGACGTCGGAGACGGCGCAGTCGTCGTCGTCGTCGAGCCCGGCGCCGCCGAGCGCGCCGTGGCCTTGGCCGAAGGCTCTGGCGTGGTCCTTGAGGGAGCGCTTGTGCTTGAACTCGGAGCCGCAGAGGCAGTACCAGAGCTTGCCGCAGTTCTTCTCGTGGGTGCGCCAGTCGCCCTTGACGGCGAAGGCCTTGCCGCAGCGGCGGCAGAGGAAGGGTTTGAGGCCGTGCTTGCGCTTGTAGTGCGTCTGCAGGGTGCGGAAGTCCTTGAGCGGCTTGGCGCGCGGGTGGTCGACGTTGTTCCGGCACCCCGGCGCGCAGCAGTAGCACGGCAGCCGCAGCATCGCCGTCGGCTGGATGCCCCGCAGCGACTCCGGGCCCTTCCGGTACTGTGACCCGTGCCCCCACATGTGCATCTGCATTCACAAGTAGTTATTCATCGGCTACTTTAACAACCTACTCCCTCCGTCCACGAACAAGCGTACTTCTAACTTTTATCCTAAGTCAAAGTTTTAAACTTTTGACCAATTTTATAAGGAAAAGTAGCAGCATTTATGGCACTAAATTAGTATCACTAGATCCGTTTTGAAATGTACTTTCATAATATACCAATTTGATGTCATATATGTCACTACTCTTTTCTATAAAATTGGTCAAAATTTGAAAACTTTGACATAGAAAAAAAAGTAGATGTACACTTATTCACGAACGGAGTATGTCGATATTAATTAGGCGTCAGAGATAAACCTATGCAGAAGCAGCATGCTGCATCGTTTGATTAGCACGTACGTACTGCGCTCTTGATAGGCTGATATAATTGCTATGCACTCCCCCCGTTTTCAAATATTTGTCTTTTTATAAATTTCAACAAATGACTACATACGGGGCAAAATGGGTGAATCTACACTTTAAAATATGTCTACATACATTCGTGTATTATAGTTCATTTGAAATGTCTAGAAAGACAAATATTTGGAAACCGAAAGAGTAGTACTACGTACGAACTACATGCATGGATCATGATCATATGTCAGTTTGATGGCAGAGTTTAAGGGTTCCGTGTGTGGACATCGATGGATCAGAAGAGCATATTCATGTTCTATTCACCTTCAGGCCGGGTTGCGTTTAATGCGTTGCTCATTTCGAGGTGCGCGTGGATGCTGTTGCCCTCGGTACGTGGCTTGGCCGCATCAGTCTGTGTAGCTCAGAGGCTTTCCCCATGCAGACGTACGCAGCGGCAGTCAGTGGGCGAAACCGGCCGGAGAGAAGCCGCATGAGCGAGCGTTGACGGCTTTTGGTTGCGACGGCTCTAGTACTCCACCATACTGGCCCCTAGCTTGCGTGCTGCTTGTGTTGTGTGTTGTAGGCTTGTAGCACATGCGTGTCTGTGGTGCATGTCCGGTTCGCGCACAGCACAGTGGAACTGTCATCGGGGAGGGACAGAACACAGTGGCAAGCTAAGCTACAGGCCTCTTGCAGTCATGGACGTTGAAAGCTGCGATTGAGAACTAATTGAAGGCGGTGTAGCAAAGCCCGATCGGTTCGACGGCATGCTTAATTAGCCCTCGATGCTAGCTGGTCAGGTGTGAACCGGCTGATGAAGAAAAGCTCATCTCCCCTGATCAAAACATCCAATCTAGAGGCAAAGCTCATACAACATGGGAGCCACATGAGCCAGGACTCAGCTCGGCTGGAGTGCATGCATCCATGATATGCATGGTAGTGACCACTGGGCGATCGATCAGATCGAACCAGATCGATACACGGCGTGTTAGGAAAGCAGCAGCAGCAGCTGGCCCAGCTTTTGCATCGATCATATCGATCAGACGACACTAAGCTGCACGCACACGCTCATGTCCGTCCGGCCGTGGCCTGAGTAAGCTGTTGCATGCATCTGATTCGTCTAAAAAAAGTTGCATCATGCGTCTGATTACGTTACGTACAGAGATCGATCTTCACTGGGATCTCCACAGTGGCATCCACCACGCCACCACCCATGCATGCATGCATGCGTTCATGCATGGGTGCATTTCCAAAGAGCGCAGCGCTTCGGAAAGCTCCGGCCCCAGAAAAGCATAAAAGTTCAAAAGGTTGCATGCATGGCTCCCCCTGACGGGCCATATATGTCTTGTTCAATCACACGAAAAGGCAGGCCACTGTAGCTGTGCCATCCCTCCCGAGCCCAGCTCAATCGATCCCCGTCCAGAGACACCAGCACGTGTACGCATCTATCTATCTACCTGGTACCTACTAGCTAGTATGGCACTTCCTCGTTCCCACATGCGTGCATGAGCAGAAGAAGCTAAACCACAAGACACCAACGGAAGAGGAACTGTGCATCTGCCTCAATTGGTGCATTTGGGTCAGAAATTTGCTTAATTCAGTCCACAGAAGCATATCAGGAGAAAAATTTCAAGAGTAAGAAGATCTAGACTACGTTTTTGGCAGCTCAGTTTTTTAGAGTTTTGGGAGAATACTGTGATAAAAAAATACACTGTTTTAAAACGAGTTTGATATAGGCTTAGCATCTACAAACACAACAGTTCCATAAACCATACCCTGTTTTTTTTTTCAGTATTTTAAAAAGAGGTCTGGAGCTCTTTTATAAACCAAACCGGGAAAAATTGTGGTTTGCAGAAGCTGAAGTATTCATTGGCTGGCCATTAATTGGAATACCAAGGTTTTAGATTACTACGATTTTGAAAAACCTTTGCTGCCTGTTGGAGTATAATGTCCATCCCTTTCCCATAGTTCGGACTTTTGGATGAGTTGGCTGGAGCATGAATTCAATACTGCCAAACCAAACCGGGAATATATGTACATTTACTTTGTGCATCGACAAGAATTTTCACTAGCCCTAAAAGCCATGAACTTGGAGACTTTTCAAGGCAAAGAAGGTTTCCTAGTAAAAACCAGACATTTAAACATAAGGGGAATATCTATTAATTTTTCGTGATAGATTTGCTACATTCATACTGCTAGGCATGAACTAGTACGTTCTGAAATGGGTTTTGTTGCATTTGTCCAGAGAGGATATAAAAATGTTAGGTGGATGTCACGGCGAGGCGTACGTTGATTAATAAATTCAGGTTTTATATTGGCAGCTCGAAGCTAGCTAACAGAAGCATACGGTAACGGGACCAACACATGTGTAACGATTCCGACGTGATGTTGCTCTAACTTTATTCCCGGCAAAGGATCAGCTCCCGGCCTCCCGCGCAATTACACGCTGCGAGCTGTAGCGTTCGTTCAAGTCTCATCACTCTTGTTCGCTAGCTTCACAACTGTGGTACTAGTAGTAGAACTTTATTTATTTTAACCTACCCGCAGGCAACAGCTACAGCATTTATTGGTAGGTAATTCCAGTTAGGGACTTGCTAGGATCGATCCATCCAACTGTGCTGGAGAAAACAGGAGCTCCAAAATTGTTCGAGTCCCAAGTCCCAACAAAATGGGATCAACACAATTAGTATGTTTTGCTTAATCAAATAAATCACTAGTATGTTGTTATGAACAAAATATAAGGGGGTTTAATTTGATATAATTAACCGCCGGTCTCGTTCGTGTATCATGGTTAATTTCCAGAGAATTAATCCGATCCGTTTTAGTAGTCGAGATCAAAATGTTGCTAAGAACATAGAGGAGCAGCAACATATACTGCGGAAAATTAACGCTTAATTCTTGAAGGTGTGTGTGGCAGTGGCTCACCTGCATGTTGTTGTATCGATTGAAGGTCTTGAAGCAGACGGGGCAGGAGAACTGCGTCGGGCCGATGAGGATCTGCGTCGGCGTCGGGATCCAGTACTGCCCCTTGTTCAGCCGCCCGATCGGCGTCGAAGCGAACCCTAGCACCGGCGCCACCGCCGCCTCGTTCTCGCCGTCGTCATCTCCGTCCCCCTCGGCGCCACCGCCGCTCAGCTCCCTGCTAACGCGGTCGTCCTCTTCCTCCTCGTCGTCCCTCGCCGCCCTAGCTGCGGCCGAGATCCCGGAGATGAGGCCGGCGGCGGTGCCGGCGCTCGGCAGGCCTATATGCAGCGCCACCGTCACGTCCCCCGCTGCGCCGCCCGCCTCCGAGTCCATCGCGTCGTCGGTCGCCTTGGAGTTCAGGTCCGCGAAGAGCTGCCGTCCCGCGAGCTGCTGATTGTGGTGCAGGCTACTGCTCGCGGCTGGGCCCGGAGCTTGTTTCCCCTCCTCCCCATCCTCCTCGTCGCCGTCGTCGGAGTCGTCTGGGCCGGGGCCGGACCGCCGCTCACGCGACCTGCGGGAGGCGGGGGCGAGAGAGAGGAGGGGCAGGGCTTCCCGGAGCGGGGGCGACGACGGCGGGGCAGGAGGAGGCGGCGGGGAGAAGAAGGGGCTGGAGGAGTAGGCGGAGAGCGGAGGAGGCGCCGTCGTGGACGCCACTGGCGCCGGCACCGGCGTGGGTGAGAAGTAGTAGCGGTGCTGTTGGTAGTTCTTGAGGAAGGTCGTGTACGGGTTCTCCATGGCTCGAGCTCTGGGTAGCTCGCGCTTCTACTTCTAGCTTCCCAGGCTTGGCTAGAGAGTTTGTGTTGTGTGCACTTGTGCTGTGGTGGTTGGCAAGGGTTATTATAGGGTGCCCTGCGTGATGAGCTGACGGGCGCCAACATTTTACGGTGGAACATAGCTTACCCCATGCCGA
This sequence comes from Triticum aestivum, assembly GCF_018294505.1. Lineage (NCBI taxonomy): Eukaryota > Viridiplantae > Streptophyta > Magnoliopsida > Poales > Poaceae > Triticum > Triticum aestivum. The sequence goes on along the minus strand of NC_057808.1, from coordinate 377,261,541 downwards.
CGTTGGATATATACAGGTCTGTATAATTTTGTATTAACTTTATTAATATAAAGTTGTACAAAGCTTGAGATATTTATTTTGGGACGGAGGGAGTATATCAGTAAGATGAGAGCATAATTTCAGGCACGATTAGAATTCTAAAATGTAAAACTAGAAAATGAGAAAAGGTTTGTCTAGGGCACATCTAGATTGTTGTAGTTATTACACATCTAAGTGACTTAATCAAACTAGAAAAAAAATACAAAAGGAAAAGTTTGCACGAATCTCTGCGTAAAATCAATGATATATGACTTAGATATGCAATACTTATGGCGGTGTGTCTAGGGCACATCTAGATGTGCCCTAGTTATTGCACATCTAAATGAGTGAATCAAGCACAAAGAGGAAAAAAAAGAAAAAAGAATTATCCACACGAATCTCGACATAAGATCAATGACATAGGACTTAGATGTGCAATACTTATGGCACATCTAGATGTGCTTTAGCAAAACTGATACTTATGGCACATTTAGATGTGCTTTAGCAAAACTGAATGAGAAGCGATGTATTCTACCATGCACAGGATATACTGTGCATTGACCCATTGTCCGTGTTGCTTTATTCATGCCGCGTTCTTTGTTTTGGCGTGTAGTTTCTTTTATTCAGTGTATTCATTTGGTTTTCTTCTTGTTTCAAAGTGTATCATAATGTTTCGCTGTGTATCCGCAAATTCGTTCCGAAACAAGTGCATTCCTGGTGGATGCATGCACCGTATGTGTAGTGGAAAAATAACTTTCGTAGAAAATAAATAAAGGGAAACTAGTGGCGTTTCGAATGTAATATTAATGGAGGGCCTCGTTTCTTTTTTGACAAAAGATGGAGGGCATCCTTAGATTGTACGATTTTCATAGAAGTTTAGAGATTTTTGAATCTTTCAAAATTTGTCTATATGGGACGTTTGGATCAACAGGTGGGTGTTCGAGCTGATCAAGTATATGAAAGATCGATCCGCCTGCTGAGGACAGGACCGAAAGATCTCGATATATTGGTATCCATACCTTTTGTGGTGCATCAACTCTCCCTACTTTTGTATCAGGCACAATTTCCTCACTTTTCGCTCACAAAAGGAAAGACTCTCTAGACATGGAGTATCTGGTCACGAGCTCAAAAACTCACTAGTGAATAGTAAAACTGAAAGATAGTGAAAAAACAAAAAATCTGAACTTTTATTGTGCTAAACTTTGACAATTGTTTTCGTCGGGTTGCAAAATTTTACCAAGAAAGGACATTTGTGTAAGTCGTGGTAAAAAAACAAAATTGATGCTCCAAAAATGTTGTTTTTGAAAACATTCTGGAGTTCTGATTTATTTTTTCTTGTCTTGCATGAATGTCATTTCTTGATGAAGTTTGTCAAGCATACAAAACATTTGTCAAAGTTTGGCATAAAAAAATTCAGTTTATTTATTTATTTTTATTTTACTATTCATCTCAAGCTCATTTGAGCTCGGGAGTAAAATAGGACTTTCGAGGCTCTCTTCACTTTTTCTCTTGTTTCCTCATGTTCCATGTATGTTTGGTTTTCCAACATTGTATTCTATACGAAGTCTCGTTGGCAATAAATATTAGCGATCAAGTTGTTTCGTAAGGAAGATCTATGGATCATATGAATGATGCTGCGAAATTTTTTTGGGATGCATATACATATGCCCTCTAGTCCATTAGAATTTGAACATTAGTTCATACCTTATCTTCTGTAGTTTTTTCTTTGAGAAGTCCAATACATTTATTTCTAATATGTCTCTTCAACCATCCATAATTATTTGCATTTACCTCCAGTGCAGCATCCAAGGGCATGCACTGCAACATTCTCATGTTTTGAAATCAACGAGGAATTGGGACATCTCAATTATGAGTTTTTATATTCTATGTTTTCTAATTCCTACACTCCAAAGGTAGTCTAAGAATACAACGGTGCATAAAACTGGTATTTGGGTGCATATCATGGGAAAAGAAAGAAAGATAATTTCCAATTTTACAAGGAGCGTGAAGAGCATTACCTTGAAAAAAAATCGTAGTTTTGCATGTGGTTCTAGGATAGGAAATTTACTTGGTTCAAGAAAAAGTATGCATGATTTGTTCAAATGGTGAGAGCTACCGAGCTACTACAATTCTCACAGTGCAACCTCCCCTCCTGCGAGTTTTTCACCTTGCAGTTGAGTGTCTCGAAACATAGTAGATGCATGTACATTCATAAATACATACGAACACTCAACCCTATGAACGGACATAGGTACGTCATACCCCTATGAGCGTCTCTGAGTGCCCGAGCCGGCAAACGAACCATCGACATAATATGGTTAAAACACAACCATTGGATGTTGATCCAACACCTCATAAGAAAAACATCAGGCAGCTGTGAAGTAGGCGCTCCCTTAATAATTATTTAAACGTAGAATCAAACCTTGACAATTAAAGTGGTCACAATATTTGACATGGACGTGCATCCATGCATGTCGAACATCGTTCCAAGTACCGGCACACACGTGTTTCACAAAACTTCACTAGCACGTAACATACTCTCTTTTAAGCTAACAAACATATGGAGAACCAAATGGCCAAAACTTGAATGTTTGACACAAATATCTATAGAACACACGCACGTTCTGGATGGGGAGGAGTCCCTATTTTGGACGAAAATCCATCTATGCGCCTGTGGGTGCAACCGATGGTGCACGTACCGTTGTGTGTTTGGTCCGGTTTTTATAGCTCTGATGGATAAGTCTTGACCAGTGATGGTTCTCTCCTCGTCGTCTTCCTCCGGAAAAAATGTGTGCTGGCACTGTTGATTCTTTGCGGTACGCAATAGCGCATCGGGAAGAAATGCCGCTTCGTTGTGTTGGTGTTGCCTGCTAGGCCCACCCATACACGGATCAATGATGATGCTATTTGCCGTGTTGTGATTAATGGCACGCCGACCAGTGAGGCAAGTCACGCTCAAATGTCAATGGGGAGTATGAGACCAGCTACGTACCGCAGCCAGTTGTGGTGCAAGTACGCTAGTAACTATGTTGCAAGAATCTTCCTGGTTAGGTGTACAAATGTACTTTGTTTACTGTAGTTAGACTTTAAGTAGATTCCGTGCAAAAAAAGAGACTTTAAGTAGATTATTTGAATTGTAGTTATCGTTGGTGGTCTACGCACCTGGATGTATTTTCTTTTACTTTTGGTGTTCCTTGTACTACTATGATGTTTAATGAATAGATCGAAAGTTTTTTACCGCAAAAAGATATATTGTTTCAACTATTAATTTTCTTATTAAATATTAAAAAAATGTCTAGTTGAAGATACATGAAACAAAATGTGAAAAACTTTTATATGCTACGTGTGTTGAAATATATGGTCCATCTTTCTTCCTTTATCGAACTTTCATACTCTCTCCGTCCCAAACTAAGTATCGCAGATTTAATACAAAGTTCCAAGTGTCGCATATTTAGTATAAAGTTAGTACTCCCTCCATCACAGTTTATAAGGCACACTTCCGTTTACATGCATTTTCAGAATATGTGAGGTTTAAGGCGCGTTGGCATTTACTGCTTAGAGTAGTTAATTAGACTAGTACTAGGCAGGTTTTACTACTCCACCACTGCATGCATGCGGACGGCTCGTTTAATGGCCCGGTTGTTTACTGTGCTTTGATTTCTCAGCTAATTAGGCGTTGTGGTTTAACTTACGCAGCTATTTTTTAGTCGAGAGGAAAGAAAACTGGAGCCAATCGTGGATCACCTTGGTCCCAGAGATTTCTGATGTGCGCCTCATAAACTGTGACGGAGGGAATAGTTTTAGTAGCGGAGGGAGTACAATTTAATATGGTAATAGAACGGAGATGTATTAACTTCAAGGCCCATGCAGTGCAATATTTTTTTTTAAATCCGGCATACATCAGCTGCAACGCTAAGACATGATGGAGCCTAGAGGACAAGGAGGAGGGTTGAAATACATCTTCCATCCTTGTCCGTTCGCAAAAACTTATTGGTGAATTGGACAGTGTGTGAAGTTTAATCGACTTGCATCCGACCGTTGTTATGGTGCAACCACCTCGCATGAGACATGGGGTCCATGGCCACCAGTGTTACAACATCGATGATGAGCATCACATTGTCACTTATCTACTATCATAAACAGAACAATGCATCAGAGGGATGTAGACAACATGGAGATAATCAAGCCATGGGTTCTCGTGTGCTTCTGCGAGCAAACGGATCATATGCCACTCCGCTTGTCTGTGGCGGCACAAGCCTTCGCAACATTGTATGTAGACGGCCTCATCCGATGAGGGTGCCATCACCAAAGCCACATGATACGCCGACCATGAGGGATCGATCCAGGGCAGCCACCAGGTCTTCCAGATAGGTGTGGATCTGTGGTTTGTTTCCTATACCACCAGGACGATGTGTACAACACGCGATGAGACATGAAGTCCAAAGTATTATGTTTGCCTTTATCTCCTGCACATCCGATGGTGGTGGTTGTGAGAGCAATGGCAACAGATGATGAGATGTGAAGTCCATAACGCTTCGTTTGGATGTAGACATTCGCACGTAGAATCGGATATTGGCATTTGCCTACCCGAATGTGGCTGTTTGGATGGTCTTGGCATTTGCGCATGGAATCGCACCTCGATATCGAACCATCCCTGACAACACTAGCGCCATCCCGTCCCGAATTCGGACCTCCACCCCTCCAATTTGCTTGGTATTGCCTCGCCCCCGCGTACCCCTTCGCCTAAAAAGAAAAGGAAGCAGCCCTCGCACGGTCACTGGTCGATGCAGCTGCGCGGAACAAGCACTCCCACGCCAACAGCCGCCGGACCTTCTCCCGGACCTGCAGCAAGGCCAGACATATGCAGTGCTCGCGCAGTCACCGGTTGGCCCTCTTCAACCCAAACGCCATCGGAAGTCCGCTGGGATCTAGTCTGCATCAAAATCCCGTCGCCCCATGTCGTGGTGGGGGACTGAGGCGTGGTCACCGTTGCAAGATGCGAGCATCTACGGCCAAGGCCTGAATCCCTAGGACCTCGTAGACGAGGGACACGAAGATGGAGATGCACAACCATGTTTCGTGGCGGGGGGGCGCCCCCGTCGGGCTCGTGATGCTACTGTTGTCCATGGCGGCCATCGCCGCCGGCAATAACCGTCGGCCTCTGCCTCGACGTCTCACTCCTAATTGAATGACTCCGCCGCCTCTTCGACCTCACGCCTCCACCTGTGCTGCCGCGGTTGTCCTAGATCCGCCGCGTGTTTGCTTGGGTTGACCGGCAAGGACTTGAGTCTGGCTTCGTGTGCGATAGGGACTCCGGCGCGTCTCTCGTCGCTGTTGTGTAGTTTGGTTCCGCCTCAGGGACCACGTCATGGCTGGGTGTTGTGTTTGTAATCTCACGAATGAGCCAATTCAATACTTTGACCATCCAAACAAGAATTAACATCGGTCTCTTTTCTTGAATTCCAAGTGCCAAATGCTTACACATCCAAACAGCAGAATTCGGGTTGAATCTCAATATCAATGTCTCAGTGATTTGATATTGCAGCCAATTCAATTCCAAGGCCTCGAATGTCTACATCCAAACGGAGTGTAAGATTCATGCTATCTCTATTGATTTTTGTTTGTAAATTATATATTAGATATTCATGGATACGAAAAACACATAACAACCATTTTCCTCGCAAGCGTACCTGTTGCTTAATGTAATGGGTGGAAATACCCTCTTACAGCCAAATCTAACCTACTGAAATGTTCTACAAGTAACATGTTGGCACTCCAACATCTCAACTAATGATAGTTTACTTATGAATTTTTTTTACGTGAGCGCACCGCAGGGGTGGGGGGTGGCATGCAGACATGAGCTACGTACAGTCCGTCCTAGAATCTAGAAACGATCAAAGGAGAAGAGACAATGTCTCTTAACACATTTGATGTTGCAGTACTGGTGGGGAGTTGACAAAGAAAAAAGAAAGATGGCATAACTCAGTTGAGACAAAATGAGACTACCGAAATCCAAAAGTGGTATGGGCTTCATGGATATGCACGCTTGTAACTAAGCCTTGCTTGCAAACAGGCTTGGAGATCATTTGATACCCCTGACAGTTTATGTGCTTGTCTACTGAAAGCTAAGTATTATCCAGATGAAAATATTTTGGACTATGTGTTCACTAGGAATTCTTCAACGGTATGGAAAGGTATTGTGCATGGCCTTGAGTTAGTAAAAAAGGGCATCATATGAAGAGTTGGTAATGGAACTTTGGTCAAAACTTGACATGATCCTTGGATCCCGCGTAGCCATGATTTCAAGCCCGTTAGACCAAAGAGGAACCGGAGTTTTAACCATGTGGTGGATTTCATAGATGGTTAGGGCACTTGCAATATTGAGATATTGGAAGAACACTTTTGGCCGGTGGATGTCAAGGAAGTAGTGAAGACCCGCACTTCCCCAAGAAAGCACCAGGACTTTGTTGCTTGACTCCCGGAAAAGAGTGGCCAGTTTTACGTTAGGAGTGCATACCGCCTTGCCACGCTGCCCGTGACGAGAGTCGTGAGGGTGGTTCATCCAGCGGGCACCCTTTCCCGGATTAGTCCCTGTGAAGCAGCATCTGGCATGCTGACTCCCCTAAAAATTTGTATTCATGTGTGGAAAGTGGCCTCTGGAGCTCTTGCAACAAATCAGAATAAGGTATATCAGCATCTGGGCGCTAGAGCTACTGAAAGTGCGTTATATCGACTAGAGGGGGGTGAATAGGCGATTTTTATGAATTCTTCACTGAGGAATTTGCGGGTGAGGAAATTCCTGAGTGAAGAACTACTTGAAGCGGAATAAGTACTCAGAAGTAAACATAACAGAATACAAGCATGGTCATCATGATGAAATGAAGACAAGCACAGAGTACAGAAAGCGTAAACACAGGATAACACAAGATGAAGACAAACAGGCTGAAGAAATTGAACTGAGGAAATTGAGAAAGTCTTCAAACACAGATATGAACAAGTGCACAACAAAGTTATGAGGAAATGAAAGAGTTGAGGAAATAGAACCAGTAAGCTCGGTGAAGACAATGATTTGGTAGACCAGTTCCAACTGCAGTCTCAGTTGTACATCTGGTTGGAGCGGCTAGGTATTTGAACCTGAGGACACACAGTCCCGGACACCCAGTCCTGAACACACACAGTCCAGGACACCTAGTCCTCACCGTATTCTCCTTGAGCTAAGGTCACACAGACCTCGCCCAATCACTCGTGGTAAGTCTTCAGGTGACTTCCGAACCTTCACAAACTCGGTCACTCGGCGATCCACAATTTCCTCTTGGATGCTCTAGACCATGACGCCTAACCGTCTGGAAGAAGCAGAGTCTTCAAAGGTAACAAGCGTCGAATCCACACAGGATCAATCTCTTCAGTGATGCTCAATCACTTTGGGTTTGTAGGTGTTTGGGTTTGGGGTTTTTCCTCACTTGATGATTTTCGCTCAAAGTCCTCGGAGGATGGGATGCTCTCAAATGACAAGTGTCAGTTTCTCTCGGAGCAGCCAACCAGCTAGTGGTTGTAGGGGGCGGATATTTATAGCCTAAGGAGCAGCCCGCATGATAAGACATAAATGCCCTTCAATGATATGACCGTTAGGTGGGTAGATATTTTGGGACAGCTGGCGCATAGCACAGCAACGGTCGGAAATTTGAGGTTCAAATTCGTCAGGGCTATCATGTTCCTCACTGTGTAGGCAATCCGCAATGGCGAATTCCTAACTCCTCAGTCAGAACAAATTCCTCAGAGACCAGAAGAACTTCGTCTCTGTCACTGAAGAATATGGCTGAACTGTATGAGATTTCCAATGGCTTCACTCGAAGGGATTGGTAGGTGTAGGATTTTGAGTTGAGCATCACATGGAAATTTTTCCTTAGTATTTCCTCGACCCCCTTTAACAGTACGGTGTTTCCTATGACTCAAGAAAGAGAAATGAAACTACGAAAACAAAAGTCTTCACGCTTCATATTCCTCAAATGAATACCAAGTCTTCAAGGTCACACCAATTTCTTCACCTTCAAAGTCTTCAGAAAGTCTTCAGTCGAAGAACTTCATTTTTAGGGGTCGACTTTCTCTGTAATTATCAAACTCCTCATAGACTTATAGATCTATGTACACTCACAAATGCATTAGTCCCTTAACCTATAAGTCTTCAATACACCAAAATCACTAAGGGGCACTAGATGCACTTACAATCTCCCCCTTTTTGGTGATTGATGACAATATAGGTTAAGTTTTCAACGGGGATAAACATATGAAGTGTAAATACTGATATTGAGGAATTTGATTGCAAGATATAGAAGAACTCCCCCTGAAGATGTGCATAGTGAGGAATTTGCTTTTGAAGCAATGCACACTTGAACAGTTGAATCATGGAGATCCCCCCCTATATCTTGTAATTCATACACGCATTTGACATAATATATGAAGAATTTGAAATGCATGATGTGTTGGGGAACGTAGCAGAAATTCAAAATTTTCCTACGTGTCACCAAGATCAATCTAGGAGATGCTAGCAACGAGAGGGGAGGAGTGCATCTACATACCCTTGTAGATCGCGAGCGGAAGCGTTCAAGAGAACGGGGTTGATGGAGTCGTATTCGTCGTGATCCAAATCACCGATGATCCTAGCGCCGAACGGACGGCACCTCCGCGTTCAACACACGTACGGAGCGGGGACGTCTCCTCCTTCTTGATCCAGCAAGGGGGAAGGAGAAGTTGATGGAGATCCAGCAGCACGACGGCGTGGTGGTGGAAGTAGCGGGATCCCGGCAGGGCTTCGCCAAGCGCAAGCGGGGAGGAAGAGGTGTCACGGGAGGGAGGGAGGCGCCAGGGCTTGGGGTGCTGCTCCCATGCGCCTCCCCACTATATATAGGGGTGGAGGGGGCTGGTTTCTTGCCCTCCAAGTCCATTGGGGCGTTGGCAAAGGTGGGGGAAAGAAATCCCATCATTTCCCTTCCCCACCGATTGTTATCCCCCTTTTTTAGGGATCTTTATCTTATCCCTTCGGGATATGATCTTATTGCTTCTAAGGTGGGATCTTGGTGCGCCTTGACCAGGGGTGTGGGGCCTTGCCCCCACTACCCACGTTCATGTGGGTCCCCCCATGCAGGTGGGCCCCACTTCGGAACCTTCTAGAACCTTCCCGGTACAATACCGAAAAATCCCGAACATTTTCTGGTGGCCAAAATAGGACTTCCCATATATAAATCTTTACCTCCGGACCATTCCGAAACTCCTCGTGACGTCCGGGATCTCATCCGGGACTCCGAACGACTTTCGGATTTCCGCATACTAATATCTCTACAACCCTAGCGTCACCAAACCTTAAGTGTGTAGACCCTACGGGTTCGGGAGACATGCAGACATGACCGAGACGACTCTCCAGTCAATAACCAACAGCGGGATCTGGATACCCATGTTGGCTCCCACATGTTCCACGATGATCTCATCGGATGAACCACGATGTCGAGGATTCAATCAATCCCGTATACAATTCCCTTTGTCAATCGGTACGTTACTTGCCCGAGATTCGATCATCGGTATCCCAATACCTTGTTCAATCTCGTTACCGGCAAGTCACTTTACTCGTACCGTAATGCATGATCCTGTGACCAAACACTTGGGCACATTGAGCTCATTATGATGATGCATTACCGAGTGGGCCCAGAGATACCTCTCCGTCATACGGAGTGACAAATCCCTGTCTCGATTCGTGCCAACCCAACAGACACTTTCGGAGATACCTGTAGTGCACCTTTATAGCCACCCAGTTACATTGTGACATTTGATACACCCAAAGCATTCCTACGGTATCTGGGAGTTGCACAATCTCATGGTCTAAGGAAATGATACTTGACATTAGAAAAGCTCTAGCAAACGAACTACACGACCTTGTGCTATGCTTAGGATTGGGTCTTGTCCATCACATTATTCTCCTAATGATGTGATCCCGTTATCATTGACATCCAATGTCCATGGTCAGGAAACCATAACCATCTATTGATCAACGAGCTAGTCAACTAGAGGCTTACTAGGGACATGTTGTGGTCTATGTATTCACACATGTATTACGGTTTCCAATTAATACAATTATAGCATGAACAATAGACAATTATCATGAACAAGGAAATACAATAATAACCATTTTATTATTGCCTCTAGGGCATATTTCCAACAGTCTCCCACTTGCACTAGAGTCAATAATCTAGTTCACATCACCATGTGATTAACACTCAAAGTTCACTAGAGTCAATAATCTAGTCCACATCACCATATGATTAACACTCAATGAGTTCTAGGGTTTGATCATGTTATGCTTACGAGAGAGGTTTTAGTCAACGGGTCTGCAACATTCAGATCCGTGTGTGCTTTACAAATCTCGATGTCATCTTGTAGATGTAGCTACCACGCGCTACTTGGAGCTATTCCAAATAACTGCTCTACTATACGAATCCGGTTTACTACTCAGAGTCATCCGGATTAGTGCCAAAGTTTGCATCGACGTAACCCTTTACGACGAACTGTTTTACCACCTCCATAATCGAGAAAATTCCTTAGTCCACTAGATACTAAGGATAAGTTCGACCGCTGTCATGTGATCCATTCCCGGATCACTATTGTACCCCTTGACTAACTCATGGCAAGGCACACTTCAGGTGCGGTACACAACATAGCATACTGTAGAGCCTACGTCTAAAGCATAGGAGACGACCTTCGTCCTTTCTCTCTCTTCTGCCGTGGTCAGGTCTTGAGTCTTACTCAATACTCACACCTTGTAACACAGCCAAGAACTCCTTCTTTGCTGATCTATTTTGAACTCCTTCAAAATCTTGTCACGGTATGTATTCATTTGAAAGTACTATTAAGCGTTTTTTATCTATCCTTATAGATCTTGATGCTCAATGTTCAAGTAGCTTAATCCAGGTTTTCCATTAAAAAAACACTTTTCAAATAACCCTGGATGCTTTCCAGAAATTCTACATCATTTCTGATCAACAATATGTTAACAACATATACTCATCAAAAATTCTATAGTGCTCCCACTCACTTCTTTGGAAATACAAGTTTCTCATGAACCTTGTATAAACCCAAAATCTTTGATCATCTCATCAAAGCGTTCATTCCAACTCCGAGATGCTTACTCCAATCCTTAGAAGGATTGCTGGAGCTTTGCATACTTGTTAGCATCTTTTAGGATTGACAAAACCTTCTGGTTGTATCACATACAACCTTTCCTCAAGAAAATCGTTGAGGAAACAATGTTTTGACATCCTATCTGCAAGATTTCATAAATAATGCAGTAACTGCTAATATAATTCTAACAGACTCTTAGCATCGCTACGAGTGAGAAAGTCTCATCGCAGTCAACTCCTTGAACTTGCCGGAAAACATCTTAACGACAAGTCGAGCTTTCTTAATGGTGACACTTACCATCATTGTCTGTCTTCCCTTTAAAATCCATCTGTACCCAACAGCCTTACGACCATCAAGTAGTTCTTTCAAAGTCTATACTTTGTTTTCATACATGGATCCTCTCGGATTTTATGGCCTCAAGCCATTCATCGGAATCCGGGCCCACCATTGCTTCTCCATAGCTCGTAGGTTCATTGTTGTCTAGCAACATGACTTCCAAGACAGGATTACGTACCACTCTGAAGTAGTACGCATCCTTGTCGTCCTATGAGGTTTGGTAGTGACTTGATCTGAAGTTTCATGATCACTATCATAAGCTTCCACTTCAATTGGTGTAGGTGCCACAGGAACAACTTCCTGTGCCCTGCTACACATTAGTTGAAGTGACGGTTCAATGACCTCATCAAGTCTCCACCATCCTCCCACTCAATTCTTTCGAGAGAAACTTTTCCTCGAGAAAGGACCCGTTTCTAGAAACAATCACTTTTGCTTCCAGATCTGAAATAGGAGGTATACCCAACTGTTTTGGGTTTTCTATGAAGATGCATTTATCCGCTTTGGGTTCGAGCTTATCAGCCTGAAACTTTGTCACATAAGCGTCGCAGCCCCAAACTTTTAAGAGACGACAGCTTAGGTTTGTCTAAACCATAGTTCATACGGTGTCGTCTCAACGGAATTGTGTGGTGCCCTATTTAAAGTGAATGCGGTTGTCTCTAATGCCTAACCCATAAACGATAGTTGTAATTCAATAAGTGACATCATGGTATGCACCATATCCAATAGGGTGCAGTTATGATGTTCGGACACACCATCACAATATGGTGTTCCAGGCGGTATTAGTCGTGAAACAATTTCCACAATTTCTTAATTGTGTGCCAAACTCGTAACTCAGATATTCATCTCTATGATCATATCACAGACATTTTATCCTCTTGTCACGACGATCTTCAACTTCACTCTGAAATTACTTGAACCTTTCAATAATTCAGACTTGTGTTTCATCAAGTAAATATTCTCATCATCTACTCAAATCATCTGTGAAGTAAGAACATAACGATATCCACTGCGTGCCTCAGCACTCATTGGACTGCACACATCAAATGTATTACTTCCAACAAGTTGCTCTCTTGTTCCATCTTACTGAAAACGAGGCCTTTCAGTCATCTTGCCCATGAGGTATGATTTGCATGTCTCAAGTGATTCAAAATCAAGTGAGTCCAAATGATCCATCTGTATGGACTTTCTTCATGCATATATACTAATAGACATGGTTCGCATGTCTCAATCTTTTCAAAAATGAGTGAGTCCAAAGATCCATCAACATGGAGCTTCTTCATGCGTTTTATACCAATATGACTCAAGTGGCAGTGCCACAAGTATGTGGTACTATGATTACTATCTTATATCTTTTGGCATGAACATGTGTATCACTACGATCGAGATTCAATAAACCATTCATTTTAGGTGCAAGACCATTGAAGGTATTATTCAAATAGACAGAGTAACCATTATTCTCCTTTAATGAATAACCGTATTGCGATAAACATAATCCAATCATGTCTATGCTTAACGCAAATACGAAATAACAATTATTCAGGTTTAACCCCAATCTCGATGGTAGAGGGAGCATGCGATGCTTGATCACATCAACCTTGGAAACACATATCGTCATCTCACCTTTAGCTAGTCTCCGTTTATTCCGCAGCTTTTATTTCGAGTTACTAACACTTAGCAACCGAACCGGTATCTAATACCCTGGTGCTACTAGGAGTACTAGTAAAGTACACATTAATATAATGTATATCCAATATACTTCTGTCGACCTTGCCAGCCATCTCATCTACGAAGTATCTAGGGTAGTTCTGCTTCAGTGACCGTTCCCCTCATTTCAGAAGCACTTAGTCTCGGGTTTGGGTTCAACCTTGGGTTTCTTCACTAGAGCAGCAACTGATTTCCCGTTTCATGAAGTATCCCTTCTTGCCCTTGCCCTTCTAGAAACTAGTGGTTTTACTAACCATCAACAGTTGATGCTCCTACTTGATTTCTACTTTTGCGGTGTCAAACATCGCGAGTTGCTCAAGGATCATCATGTCTATCCCTGATATGTTATAGTTCATCACGAAGCTCTAATCACTACTGGAATCAGCTAATTTGCCATCTGCCAGCACTTTGCCGTCTGCTAGCTGACGGCAAAGAAGCTCTTTGCCATCAGCTACCAAAAAGCGGACGGCAAAGAAATGGCAGACGGCAAAGAAGCTCTTTGCCATCTGCCAGCTCTTTGTCGTCTGCTAGCAGACGGCAAAGAATCTTTGTCGTCCGCTGGCGGACGGCAAAGAGGGAGGTGGCCCCCACCCCCCGCCCGTTTGAAAAAAACTTAACACCCCACCTCTTTGCCGTCCGCCAGCGGACGGCAAAGAGGCAAAAAGGCGGACGGCAAAGATTGGCGGACGGCAAAGAGCCGATTACCTAACGGCCCGTACCCCCCCGCCTGTTACTCTCTGTTCTCTCCTCTCTCTCCTCCCCGACGCGCCCCGCCACCGTGCACATCC
>NC_057808.1:377222528-377245880 GCF_018294505.1 Triticum aestivum | reverse complement strand
CGAGACCCCGACCCCGACCCCGACACGGCACCCCGAGACTGACACGACACCCCGACCCCCGACACCTCCCGAAAAGGTGTTCTTTGGCCTTCCAGAAGCCGACGGGGTCATATATTTGTGAATTATTAGTTAGGTCATATATCTTTCGATTTTTTTATGAAAAACATCATATATAATTGTGTTGATCGGGTAGTTTTAAATGTGCAGTTGTTTCATCGCTGCGAGGTTTGGTGTTCGACGACCTCGCCGTGCGTTTGACGAGCTCTGCCCCTTCGTTCGTGGGTGAGCACAAATGACATGTCCTCCTCCCCCATTAATTATTTGATCTATTCCGATGAAACTTGATAGCTAGCTACATATGTGTCTTGAATCATCAGTATGCGTAACCAATATGTGTCTCCCGTTCGAAAGCGTCATAGTTATAAATATGCATGCATTTGCATATTTATAACCTTGATTCTTTAGAATTTTCCAACGCTATCCATGGACAGCCCGAGTATGTTTAGATTGGGTTCGTTTTCCCATATGCTTTGCTTCGGATCCGACGCATAAATTTCGTCAGTGCCTCCCCTGTTGTTCTCCGGGTACACATCCTCTCTGTTTATTGCAGAGACGTGTATCAGGAGAACAGCGGGGAGGTGCTGCCGAAATTTTGCGTAGGATCCGGAGCATAGCATGGGAAAATGAACCCAATCTAAACATACTCGGGTGGGATTAGGACCTATCATTACCTATTAGAGTGTAGGTTGCATGGACGTAATAAAATTGACAAAGTAGATCAACTGATGAATATATACATGGTGAATTATATATATATTTGTTGTGTGTCTAGTAGCTCTGAAAGTCAAGATGAGTGATCGTGCGTGGATGTACACCGGTCACACTGGTCAGAACAAATGGAGCACTAAATGGTTCACAAAAACCAAGGGGTTTGTGCGAGCCGCATTTGCAAATGGCCAGAGGAAAACCTAGTGCCCCTGTTTACGGTGCGGCAATTGGGAAAAGAGGACAGAGGCTGAAATGGGCAAACACCTGCAGAAGAGTGGTTTTACGCCCGATTATACGGTGTGGACATTTCATGGTGAGTCTGCCCAACGTGACCGAGCTGAGGTGGATCGTCGTCGCACCGACGAGCATGGTACCGGGATGGAAAACATGGTGCAAGCCTTTGATGATGCTCGGGATTCGGACGAGGAGATGGAGGAATCTGCAAAGGCCTTCAATGAAATGTTGGAGTCTTCAAAACGTCCGCTCCATGAGCACACTGAGCTTTGTCAGTTGGATGCCATCTCACAAGTAATGGCTGTGAAGGCTCAGTTCAACTTGGGCAGAGAATGCTACGATGCAATGATGACAGTATTTGGACGCTTTCTACCCAAAGGCCATGTAATGCCTGCAAACCTGTACCAGTCGGACAAAATCCTCCGTGCACTGAAGATGCCCTATGATAAGATACATGCCTGTGAGAAAGGATGTGTCTTGTTTAGGCTTGACTATGCAGACTTGAACTATTGTCCCATTTGCAAGTCTTCCAGGTATGTTGTGGTAGACAACGGTATGGGTGAGAAGACACAGACCAAAATCCCCGTTAGTGTTCTTCGGTATATGCCAATCGTACCAAGACTTCAACGTCTTTTCATGGTCGAAGAGATGGCCAGACAGATGACATGGCACAAAACGGGCAAAAGAACCGAACTAGATGCAGATGGGAATCTGATGATTGTACACACATCGGATGGTGTTGCGTGGAAAAAGTTTGATGAATTACATGGTGACAAAGCGGCAGATCCGAGGCATCCTCGAGTCGGCATCAGCACGGATGGGTTCAGTGTGTTTGGTATGACGGCAGCCCAATACAGTTGTTGGCCCGTATTTGTCTTTCCACTCAATCTCCCCCCCGGACAGATTATGCAAAGAAAGAACATTTTCCTGACGTTGATAATTCCAGGGCCCAACTATCCGGGGAAAATATGAATGTGTACATGCAACCGCTTAAGGACGAATTGCAAGAAGCCTGGGATAATGGGTTCAAGACATACGACGCCTATAGCAAACGGAACTTCATAATGCGTGTCTGGTACATGTACTCGACGCATGACTTGCCGGCGTATGCGCTATTCGTTGGCTGGTGTGTGCATGGAAGGTTCCCGTGCCCCACATGCAAGGGAGCTCTTGAGTTTCGTTGGCTTCAGGCCGATCGCAAGTTTTCTTGCTTCGACATGCATAGACAGTTCCTGAATCCTCGCCATAAGTTCAGGAAAGACAAGAAGAACTTCATCAGAGGTAGAGTTGTCAAAAACTCTGCACCACCTGCATTGACAGGCCAACAGACCCTGGATCAGTTAAACGCTCTCGAGCCAGATCCAGAGCGTCCAGGGTACTTCAAGGGGTATAATTCTAAGCACGCCTGGACTCACAAAACATGCTTATGGGATCTGCCTTACTTCAAAGACCTCCTTTGCCCACACAACATCGACGTGATGCACACTGAGAAGAATATCGCCGAGGCACTTTTTGGTACATTGTTCGGCATAGATGGGAAGTCAAAGGATAATACTAAGGCTAGAGTCGATCTGGAGGCGCTATTTGATAGGCCGTTACAAAACATGAAAGAACCGAAAGGAAAGCAGAACTGGACGAAGCCAAAGGCATGGTTCAATCTTGGAAGGCCAGCTATGAGGGAAATTATCTTGTGGGTGAAAATACAGTTGATGTTCCCCGATGGGTATGCAGCGAATCTACAGAGGGGAGCCAGTCTTGATAAATTGAAGATATTTGGTCTCAAGAGTCATGATTGGCACATATGGATTGAGCGGGTAATGCCGGTGATGTTGCGTGGCTTCATCCCTGAGGATGAATGGCTAGTATTGGCAGAACTCAGCTATTTCTTCCGTGTTCTTTGTGCGAAAGAACTATCGCCTGGCGTGCTAGAAGAAATGGAAGAGTTGGCGCTGGAGTTGATCTGCAAGTTAGAGAAGATCTTTCTACCGGGCTTCTTTAATCCAATGCAACATTTGATTTTGCATCTCCCGACCGAGGCAAGATTGGGGGGGCCCGTGCAAAATCGTTGGTGCTACCCAACTGAGAGGATGCAGAAGACGCTTCGACAAAAATGTAAAAATAAACGTAGAATTGAAGCATCGATGGCTGAGGCATTCATCACTGAGGAGGCGGCAAACTTCGTGACAGCACACTACGAAGCCAAAAATCGTCATTTGCATAATCCGAAGCCTCGGTACAATGCTGACGACCCTAAAAAGGGTGGATCCAACCTCAGCCTATTCAAAAAGAATCTCGCACCAGCCAGTGTTTCAAATCCAGTATCTTTGGATAACGAACAATGGCGGACCATTTCGTTGTATATCTTCAACAACCTGATAGAAGTGCGGCCGTACATCGAGTAAGTTCTCGGTACATAGTTTCGCAACTTCTGTTTCCTTTGAACTGCTCTTATTCCTGGATATTTCATACAGTCGATACGTCGCCTTATTCTCGTATGGAGCGGTGATCCAAAAGGATTCTGTTGAAGAGTATGAGCTTCTCGCAAAGCAAGGAGGCGGCTATCCCGGTTTCATCTCTTGGTTCAAACAAACGGTAATTTCTATTAGACTTGTAGGCTAATTTGTAGGCGGCTATCCCGGTTTCATTCGCTAATTTGTGCGTAATGCAACAATCCTTTCATATTAAACTTGTAGGCTAATTCAGAGTCTATGGACGCCGAATTGAGACAAGTCGCTAATGGTTTTGACTATAAGGTCCGTTCATTTGACAAATACGACATCAACGGGTATCGCTTTCGTACCTATGGCAAAGAGCTATCTATGGCCGACCGAAAGTCTACAAATTGTTGTGTATCTGCTATCGGCGAAGGAGGTACCGAGTATTATGGGAGAGTTGAAGCAATTTATGAACTTCTATTCTATGGTGAAAACCCACCGAATGTCGTAGTCTTCAAATGTTATTGGTTTCAGCCGAAGGAGACTAGAAGGACTCATGAACATATAGGGCTAGTTGAAATCAACCAAAGCACCCATTTAGATGTTCCTGATGTCTATATTACGGCTCAACAGGCGACCCAAGTATTCTATCTACCATGGGCCTGCCAAACTAATCCAAATATGAAAGGTTGGGATGTCGTTTATGAAGTGCCGCCACGTGCTAGACTATCTCCCCCAAAGGAAGAGGATTATGAACCTCACATTAACCCAGACACATATGAAGGAGAATTCTTCCAAGAGACACGTCTTTCCAAAAAGCGTTTCAAGAACCGCTATACTTCACCCCAAAACATTGAAGTAGACAGCGACAGTGAATCCGACATCACCCCAGAGGAGGAACAAGAAGAGCCGGAACAAGAAGAGGTTACTGCTGTGGATGACCTGTCATTGCTTGACCGATTACGTCAAGGTGGCCTTGCACATGTTGATGCCACTGAACCCTATGAGCCCGTCATTGATTATAGTGATGATGATGATTATGCATTTATTGATGATACTGATCGAGATTATTAGTAGTGTCAGGTATTAAATTTTGTAATGTTGTACTTGATGATGATACACTTAAGTGATACACATATTATTATTCATGTCGGTCTTTTTTTTATGTTGTACTAATTTCGTTTACTGTTTGTCATGGCAGGTGTTGAAAGATGGTGGGCGCTGGTCGGGAGCGCGCCAAGGCCCCTTCTTCGTCGGCGCGTGGTCTGAGGTCTTCGATTCCAGACGCACCTCTCCGCCGAGCGTTGCTGGACAGTATGTCCACACCGTCGGGCCCTTCTTCATCGACCGCGGTGCCCAGCAGGGGACGAGGTAGGAAGAGAGGAGGTGGGGCACGTGGTCGCAGGAGAGGAGGTAGGGTGACTGCTACAACGCCTTCCTCGCCGCCACCCCCAGCTGTTTCACCCGAGCACGTGACTGCTAGGGTGGACTTGTCCGAGGAGGAGGCTACACGGACTCCGGTCCACGAGCCTTCGGTCCACGGGTCTTGGGCCCACGAGCCTCGGGTTGACTGGCCTTCGGCCCACGAGAGTTCGGCCCACGAGACCCCGGAGGAGCACACGTCCGGATGGGGTACCTGGCCGGATCAGCCCGAGGAGCCGAGTGGCCATGCTGATGATGGCGGGGAGCCGACTGATCTTGAGGAGGAGGGTGGCACCGTCTACCAGCGTGGTGCTACACGGCTCCCGTCCGTGCCGGCGACCCGCGAGCAGAGGTGGTTGATCTTCCCTGATGGGGAGAGGTACGTAAGTGCATTTAATATTTTTGTACCTTCTGCATTCACGTTTCTTCAAATAACTAATGCGTTGGCCTTGTCATGCTGCAGGGGTTGGGTACACCATCATAGTGTCCGCCGGCCCAACTCCGTCCTTGGAGTTCTTTGCCGGCAAAACTTCCCGGGGTTTGTCACGTTGCCTGGTGAGGGTCGGCTTCCAGAGCTTGGGTTGAGCTGGGAGCACTACGTGGCTGCCCCGGCCCCGCCGGATGTCATTATCGACGGTGTCGTGTGCGACACGAGGGCAGACATGGTGATCAGGACGTTCTGGGTAATTTCTCCTTTACACATTTCAAAATCTTCAACTAGCTAGTTATTAATTGTACTAATCAATATTGTCTCATTTGATTGCAGACATTCTACAGGTGTGAGGAGGGATACGAGGAGGACGCAGCAAATGTTATCCAGAACGTCTGCAAGCGCCTACTCCAGAACTTACGGCACGAGGCTCGGGTGCAGGCTGTTCGAGACTACTACGCCTTGCGTGGTATCAAGAAGACCAAGCCGGCGTGCCGCGATAAGTTCCTGAGTAAGGAGCAGTACATGAAGGTAATTCTTAAGGCCTTCTACTTAAGTTCCTTCATTTAGTAATTCTTAGCCGTAGCGCTCAAGTTTCTATTTGCTAACTTAGGCGCCTCCGAGATGGTGTGCGGATCGGATGGATTGTTGGGAGGTGTTGGTCGATGAGTGGTGCTCAAAAGAATGGCTAGCCCTCCACAACCAGGCCAAGGACAAACGTGCCCAAATGGAAGGTGTGCCACACCATCAAGGCAGCTCCAACTTATATCAGTTCGGGCGCAACTGGGTATGTGGTTTGCTTCATGATTCATGCAATTCATTCATCATGCTAGCTTGAGCCCTTTAATTACTAACTTTCATTGTTTCTCTCTTTCAGGCACGCTACAATAAGGCGGATAAGGTGCTAGAGGTGTACGACCTGTATGCCATGGCCCACACTGGCTCTTTCAAGAAAGTCAAGGCTTTCTCTCAGTCTGACCTCGATGATGCAAACAACTTCACCAACATCTCCTCCCACAACAAGCTCGTGAGATATAGAGATGAGGGGAAGGCGAGGAAAGGGGAGGACTTTAACCCGAGCCAGGGTCCCATTGATCCAGAGCTGGTGATGATATCTGGTGGCGGGAGGTCCCATGGCTCCATAGCCATTGGAGATGGACTTATCCGTTGTCCTAGCACTCTCCCGGAGATCAAGGCGCGCCAGTCGAGCTCCGCTCCTGAGATAAGGCCTCGTGAACGGCCAGTGCAACTCGCCATCAAGGTTAGTGATACGTACTCAGTTATCTTTCTCCATTACATTGTGTGCGCTTCTATCAATGATTACAAATGGTCATGTGAGTGGTGTTGCAGGCTGCTATACAGACTGAGAGAGATAGAACGGAGAAACTTCTGGCGGAGGCGGCGGAGAGGCAGCGGGAGATGGAGGAGAGGACGAGAAAGATGATGGAGGAGGAGAGGGCACGGAATGACATGCAGGCAAGGGCCATGTACGAGCTCCTTGTGGTAAGTTTCTTCTGCAGATTACTTGCTAGTCTTAACATTTGAGTCTCATTACTAACTAGTATGACTCTGTTCTGAAAACCAAATGTGCAGTCTGTGTGCGAGAAGTCCGGTCAGCCCGCTCCGCCGATGCCAGTGATTGCTCCTAGGAGCACGGTGAGTTTAATTTGAATGGACATTACTTGCTAGTCTTAACATTTGAGTGTCGTAATGCTAACGAGACATTGGAAATGATCTTTGGTGCAGCTTAACTCCAGAAACGCATCGCACGATCCTTCTCTAGGTAGCGGCACTAGCCACCCCGCTCCTACACCTCCCTGATCACGGTAAGTTTCTCTAGTGTTTTGCTTAACAAATGCATAAAGACCTAGACTTAGCTTTATTTCCTCCAATATGCTTACCATAATGACCTAGAGTTAGCTTCTTTTCCTCCAAAATGACCCATTTTACCTAGGTTAGCTTATAAATGATGCAGTTCATCCAAGTTAGCTCAAAAATGACCCATTTTACCTAGATTAGCTCCTAAATGATCCATTTTACCTACGTTAGCTTTAAAATGGCCCATTTCACCTAGGTTAACTCCAAAATGACCCATCTTACCTAGGTTATCTCATAAACGATCCATTTCAACTAATTTAGCTCATAAACGATCCTTTTGACCTAAGTGGGCTAAAAAATGATCCATTTCACCTAAATTAGCTCTTAAATGATCCATTTCACCTAAGTTAGCTCAAAAAGATCCATTTCAACTAAATTAGCTCATAAATGATCCATTTCACCTAAGTTAGCTCAAAAACGATCCATTTCAACTAAATTAGCTCAAAAATGATCCATTTCAACTAAGTTAGCTCAAAAACGATCCATTTCAACTAAGTTAGCTCAAAAACGATCCATTTGACCTAAGTGAGCTAAAAAAATGATCCATTTCACCTTAGTTACCTCAAAAACGATCCATTTCACCTTAGCTAGCTCATAAACGACCCATTTCAACTTAGTTAGCTCATATATGATCCATTTCACGTAAGTTAGCTCATAAATGACATACTCTTCTTGTTCTAGTCTTCTTCTTGTTCTACTCTTCTTGTTCTAGCCTTCTTCTTGTTCTACTCTTCTTGTTCTAGTCACCTATTTCTAACTTTCTTATTTTGCCATTTTGCAGATTTCATTCACTTCATGGAAGCTACTCTTCTTGTTCTAGTCTTTCTGTTTATGTATGGATGAAACTTTGTTTATGTATGAAGGCTCTTTGTGATATGAATGGAACTTTGTTTATGTATGAAGGAACTTTGTTTATGTATGAAGGAACTTTGTTTATGGATGGAACTTTGTTTATGTATGAAGGAACTTTGTTTATGGATGGAATTTTGTGATATGAATGCCTGTGAAATATATCTATACATGTCATATATATTTGGAGTGAAAATTGTTTGATTTAATAAAAAACAGAAAACCAACTGTGCTTCCTGGGAGCTGACCCATTTGGTCAATTTGCCTACAGTGGCAGACGGCAAAGACTTTGCCATCAGTGGCAGACGGCAAAGAACCTGCACTTTGCCATCAGCGGCAGACGGCAAAGAACCTGCCATCTAGTGACGTGTAGATGACATCATACGGCGGACGGCAAAGACCATAGAAATTTTGTCGTCGGCGGCGGACGTCAAAGGTCTGCCGTTAGCCACTTAACGGACTGACAGCACAATTATTGCCGTCCGCTCTCTTTGCCGTCCACGGCAGACGGCAAAGAGCCTTTGCCGTCCGCCGCCAGGAAGCGGACGGCAAAGCAGCTGTTTACCGTGGCCTACTTTGCCGGAGCCTTTTGCCGTCCGCGGCTGACGGCAAAGGCCTTTGCCGTCCGCCGTTCGAGCCTTTGCCGTCCGCCGTGGAAGACGGCAAAATAGCTGTTTCCTGTAGTGAATAGCTTGGTGGCAGTGACTATGGAGAACCATCACTATCTCATCTGGAAGATTAACTCGCACTCGATTCAAGTGATTGTAGTATTCAGACAATCTGAGCACATGCTCAACGATTGAGCTTTTCTCCCTTAGTTTGCAGGCTTAAGAAACTTGTCAGAGGTCTCATACCTCTTGACGTGGGCACTAGTCTGAAATCCCAATTTCAGTCTTTGGAACATCTCATATGTTCCGTGACGTTTCAAAACCGTCTTTGGTGCCACAATTTTAAACCGTTCAACATTACGCACTGAACTATCACATAGTCATCAAAACGTGTATGTCAGATGTTCGCAACATCCACAAACGACGCTCGAGGTTCAGCACACCGAGCGGTGCATTAAGGACATAAGCCTTCTGTGCAGCAATGAGGACAATCCTCAGTTTACGGACCCAGTCCGCATAATTGCTACTATCAACTTTCAACTAAATTTTCTCTAGGAACATATCTTAGTAGAACTAAAGCGTAAGCTACGACATTATTTGCAAAGACCTTTTGACTATGTTCATGATAATTAAGTTCATCTGATTATTTAATGAACTCCCACTTAGATAGACATCCCTCTAGTCATCTAAGTGATACATGATCCGAATCGACTAGGCCGTGTCCGATCATCACGTGAGACGGACTAGTCATCATCGGTGAACATCTCCATGTTGATCGTATCTACTATACGACTCAAGTTCAACCTTTCGGTCTCTTGTGTTTCGAGGCCATGTCTGTACATGCTAGGCTCGTCAAGTCAACCTAAGTGTTTTGCTTGTGTTCCGAGGCCATGTCTGTACATGCTAGGCTCGTCAACACCCGTTGTATGCGAACGTTAGAATCTATCACACCCGATCATCACGTGGTGCTTCGAAACAACGAACCTTCGCAGCAGTGCATAGTTAGGGGGAACGCATCTGTTGAAATTTTAGTGAGGGATCATCTTATTTATGCAACCGTCGTTCTAAGCAAATAAGATGTAAACATGACAAACATCACATGCAAATCATAAAGTGACATGATATGGCCAATATCATCTTGGGCCTTTGATCTCCATCTTCGAGGCGCGGCATGATCACCTTCGTCACCGGCATGACACCATGATCTCCATCATCATGATCTTCATCATCATGTCTTCATGAAGTTGTCTCGCTAATTATTACTTCTACTACTATGGCTA
This sequence comes from Triticum aestivum, assembly GCF_018294505.1. Lineage (NCBI taxonomy): Eukaryota > Viridiplantae > Streptophyta > Magnoliopsida > Poales > Poaceae > Triticum > Triticum aestivum. The sequence continues at coordinate 377,235,976 of NC_057808.1, read as the reverse complement.
ACGGTTAGCAATAAACTAAAGTAATTACATGGCGTTTTCATTGACACGCAGGTCATACAATAAATTAAGACAATTCCTATGGCTCCTGCCAGTTGTCATACTCATCGACATGCAAGTCGTGATTCCTATTACAAGAACATGATCAATCTCATACATCACATATATAATTCATCACATCCTTTTGGCCATATCACATCACATAGCATACCCTACAAAACAAGTTAGACCTCTTCTAATTGTTGATGCATGTTTTATGTGGCTGCTATGGGTTTCTAGAAAGAACGTTTCTTACCTACGCAAAAGCCACAACGGTGATATGCCAATTGCTATTTACCCTTCATAAGGACCCTTTTCATCAAATCTAATCCAACTAAAGTGGGAGAGACAGACACCCGCTAGCAACCTTATGCATCAAGTGCATGTCAGTCGGTGGAACCTGTCTCACGTAAGAGTACGTGTAAGGTCGGTCCGGGCCGCTTCATCCCACAATGCCGCCGAATCAAGATAAGACTAGTAACGGCAAGCAAATTGAACAAATCATCGCCCACAACTACTTTGTGTTCTACTCGTGCATAGAATCTACGCATAGACCTGGCTCATGATACCGCTGTTGGGGAACGTAGCAGAAATTCAAAATTTTCCTACGTGTCACCAAGATCAATCTAGGAGATGCTAGCCACGAGAGGGGAGGAGTGCATCTACATACCCTTGTAGATCGCGAGCGGAAGCGTTCAAGAGAACGGGGTTGATGGAGTCGTATTCGTCGTGATCCAAATCACCGATGATCCTAGCGCCGAACGGACGGCACCTCCGCGTTCAACACACGTACGGAGCGGGGACATCTCGTCCTTCTTGATCCAGCAAGGGGGAAGGAGAAGTTGATGGAGATCCAGCAGCACGACGGCGTGGTGGTGGAAGTAGCGGGATCCCGGCAGGGCTTCGCCAAGCGCAAGCGGGGAGGAAGAGGTGTCACGGGAGGGAGGGAGGCGCCAGGGCTTGGGGTGCTGCTCCCATGCACCTCCCCACTATATATAGGAGTGGAGGGGGCTGGTTTCTTGCCTTCCAAGTCCATTGGGGCGTTGGCAAAGGTGGGGGAAAGAAATCCCATCATTTCCCTTCCCCACCGATTGTTATCCCCCTTTTTTAGGGATCTTGATCTTATCCCTTCGGGATATGATCTTATTCCTTCTAAGGTGGGATCTTCGTGCGCCTTGACCAGGGGTGTGGGGCCTTGCCCCCACTACCCACGTTCATGTGGGTCCCCCCATGCAGGTGGGCCCCACTTCGGAACCTTCTAGAACCTTCCCGGTATAATACCGAAAAATCCCGAACATTTTTCGGTGACCAAAATGGGACTTCCCATATATAAATCTTTACCTCCGGACCATTCCAAAACTCCTCGTGACATCCGGGATCTCATCCGGGACTCCAAACGACTTTCGTATTTCCGCATACTAATATCTCTACAACCCTAGCGTCACCGAACCTTAAGTGTGTAGACCCTACGGGTTCGGGAGACATGCAGACATGACCGAGACGACTCTCCGGTCAATAACCAACAGCGGGATCTGGATACCCATGTTGGCTCCCACATGTTCCACGATGATCTCATCGGATGAACCACGATGTCGAGGATTCAATCAATCCCGTATACAATTCCCTTTGTCAATCGGTACGTTACTTGCCCGAGATTCGATCGTCGGTATCCCAATACCTTGTTCAATCTCGTTACCGGCAAGTCACTTTACTCGTACGGTAATGCATGATCCCGTGACCAAACACTTGGTCACATTGAGCTCATTATGATGATGCATTACCGAGTGGGCCCAGAGATACCTCTCCGTCATACGGAGTGACAAATCCTAGTCTCGATTCGTGCCAACCCAACAGACACTTTCGGAGATACCTGTAGTGCACCTTTTAGCCACCCAGTTACGTTGTGACGTTTGGTACACTCAAAGCATTCCTACGGTATCCGGGAGTTGCACAATCTCATGGTCTAAGGAAATGATACTTGACATTAGAAAAGCTCTAGCAAACGAACTACACGATCTTGTGCTATGCTTAGGATTGGGTCTTGTCCATCACATCATTCTCCTAATGATGTGATCCCGTTATCAATGACATCCAATGTCCATGGTCAGGAAACCATAACCATCTATTGATCAACGAGCTAGTCAACTAGAGGCTTACTAGGGACATGTTGTGGTCTATGTATTCACACATGTATTACGGTTTCCAGTTAATACAATTATAGCATGAACAACAGACAATTATCATGAACAAGGAAATACAATAATAACCATTTTAATATTGCCTCTAGGGCATATTTCCAACATGATGAAATATGATGACTGATGTAATTCAGCATGCGTGCAATAACATGAACGAGGAATGCAGAAGAAACAACAAAAGTATCAGGTCACCATAGAGTTTAAGTTTACAACTCGATCCAGCAAAGTCTTCAAATGAACGAGAGTTGCAACTTAAAAAAAACGCCCATTTAAGATAGACCCGCTTGAAGACTAGCTCTAATTTATCCCCCTTTGTCATCAAATGACCAAAAGGGTTGAAAATGAGGACTAACGCCCCTGAAGAATATCAAGGTGATGAAGGAGCGTCAGCGTTGTTGGGGTCGGTTGTTGGAGTAGGGCCTGCCGCAGTGTCGTCCAAATCTTCATGTTCATCAGTGTCACGTGATGAAGAATAGGAGCTGGCCACCAAGGAAGGAACCTTGACCTTCTTGTACTTCTTCGGAGGAGGTGCAGCCCAGTCAAGATCGTCCTTGAGACCCATTGTCTTCAGATCTTCTTCAATATAGACTTGAGACAGAACAGCCCAGGTGCGGTTGAGGATTTCATGAAGGTAGTAGTGGTTTTTCTTCACTGCATTGTGGGTAGCAGTCATGTTGTGAAGAATTGAACCAAACTGACGCTTGACCCATTTATGATTGCGATCAACCTTCTGGTGAAGACTGAGGAGAAGCTCACGGTCAGTCATCACCCTGGGTGCTGTGCCTTGAGGATTTTGCTTGGGTACGTTGGCGGCAGAGTCATGGGTGGCAGAGTCATCATTGGTGGAGTAGGATGCAGCCTTGCGAAATTGTCCATCCAATGGACGAATGCCTTCATCAATTACAGCAGTAGCCTTGCCCTTTTCATCAGCTGAGGAAAATGTCCGTTTGAGGACTTCAATTGGGGGCAAGTAGCTGCAATGGTTCAGTGTATCAGCTTTATAGTTGAGTGAAGACCTTGTCCTGATGAATCTCATTATCCAAGGTGCATAAGGCTTCAACTCAAATGGTGACATGGCGACATTAGCTAGAGTCCTCATGAAGAAATCATGGAAGTTGATGGGAATGCCATGAATGATATTGAAAAGCAGATTCTTCATGATGCCAACGACTTCTTCTTCATTTGAGTCGTGGCCCTTGATTGGACTCAATGTCTTCGTTAGAATGCGATAGACAGTCCGAGGCACATACAACAATTCCTTCACAAGGAATTTTGTTCTTGAGGTCTGACCTAGCTTCAAAGGCTTCATCAGCACTTGCATGTAGTGATTGGTTAGCTCAGGTTCATTGTAGATGCAACAAGCACCTTCAAGGGGCGGACTGAGAGGTAAGGCACGAAGCAATTCAGTAGCTGGTGCCTTGTAGTGAGTGTTTTCAGACATCCAGTCCAGCACCCATGAATTCACATCTTCAGAATTTCCGGTGATGTGCAGCGTTGCATAGAATTGAAGAATAAGTTCTTCATTCCAATCACAGATGTCAGTGCAGAAATTTAACAGTCCAGCGTCGTGAAGAACACTGAGGACTGGCTCAAAGCACGGCAGAGATTCCATGTCCACATGAGGAATGTGCTCATGATCGAAGACTTTGTCTTTGTCGAACAGCACTGAGGAATAGAATTTTGCCTGGTTGGCAGTCCAGAAACGCCTCTTCCTTATGCGAGCAGAGTCATAAGGGTTGTAATCAGTGAAGAATACATGCTCGCCAAAGAAGGCATCAGTCTTGAATTTTTGCTTCCTGGAGAATGGATCCTTTGGTTTGGGCAGAGGAGTGTCAGTGAGTTGCATCACAACCTCAAGAATTGCAATCTCAGGTTCTTCAGGCTGAGGAATTTCTGGTTCCTCTTCAGTGGCAGCCTGGTTCTTGAATTCTTCATTTTCAGTTTCTTCAGCACTAGCGGCTGGAATGTCTTCATGAGCTTCATCAGATCCCATTTGAACTGTAGTGACTGGGGACTGAGGAATTTGCTGCAGTGGAGTGAAGAGTGGAGAATTGGGGTGCTGACTTTTCCAAAAGTCATCATTCATCACAGGTGTGGTACAGCCAATGTCCACATCTTCATCTTCAATTTCTTCAACGCCGGCCTCTTCAGCAGTAAACTGATGCACAGGCGAGGAAACAACTGGGGTTGAAGGGATTTCATCCACTTCAATTTCTTCATCCATCTGCTCTGACATAGCAGCAGAAGGAGTTTCTTCATCAGATCCGCCAGGTATCACATATTCTTCATCAAAAGGAACAAGGTCCTTTGATGGCATGGTTGAGATTGGAACAGCATCAATCGGGTTTGCAAAAGAGCTGGTCATAGGCTTCATTTTCTTCGGAGCAGAAGAATCTGAAGAAGCTGATGCTTTCCTTTTCTTCACTGCTGCACGCTCTGCAGCCTTGGTCTTCTTCACATCTGATGCAGATGGAAGGATTGGAGTTGGAGTAGGCGCAGGTGGAGCAGAGGAATTTGGTGCAGTTTCTTCAGGCACAACTGATGCAGTTGCCCTGACCTCTTCATTTTCTTCAGGCGCACCACAAGTGGGTGCCCTGGGAATTTCATCAGCGGCTGGAATGCAGTCATCAGCCCTGGAACTCACATTATCTTCGGCAACCTGATTGTCATCAGCGGTGCTGGCATGTTCTTCAGTTTGCTGAGCAGATGCTTCAGCCGGAGTGACTTCAATATGCACAGGGGCAGCGGCAATTGAAGTGAGTGTCTTCGTCAGATTGACGAACCTGACCTTGGCTCCTTTGTAATCAGCATAGTAAGCGTTGAAATCATCGCTGAGGACTTTGATTTCAGACTGGAGCTTTACGAGTTCATCAGTTGTCATAGAGACAACGTTGTTCTTCAGAAACTTCTCCTTCCTGTACTGTGCTTTCTTGAGTTGCCTGGCCTTCTCATATTTCCATTTTTCTTCACTGATGAAATGGGTCAGCATGTGACTTTGGCCAGGTGTCAACTTGAAATCAGGCATAGGAGTGTTTGGGTACTTGTGCCAGAGATCAATATAGTCGAGGATCAGCTTTGGATCCAAAAGCAGTGGCACTTCTGTGCCCTTGGCTCTAGCCGCCCTGACTTGCCTGTCTCTGATGATCTTAGCAAGTTCTTCATCATTAGCTTCATCATCTTCAGACGGTACTTGGAAGGCGACCTGCTTCTTCTGAGGACTTGGGCGAGAGCCTCGTCCTGCAGTGGTCTTAGTCTTCAGCAGACAGGGTCCTGTTGAAGAATATGGTGCAGCTGAGGAACTAGCTGAAGCTCCTGAGGCAATGGAGATGCCTGTAGTCCTTTGGCACGTGGCAAGATGCACAGGTGCTGAGGATTTTGTCGGAGCAGCTGAGGACTTTGGAGGAGCAGGAGCGGCTTGAGGAATTGGCCGTGAGGGCTTAGCTGAGGAAATTGGCTGTGAGGGCATTGAAGAAGAGGCACTTGGCTTGTGCGCAGGCTTCTTTGCCATGGATTTCTTCGGCCTTACAGAGGCCTCAGCAGCAGCAGCAGTGGAATCTTCGTTGAATTTCCTCACTACATCTTTTGCCTGTTTGGCCAACTTGGCCTGACGCTTGGCCCATTCTTCAGGAAAATCCTCACCGCGCTTGATGCTAGTGGGATCTGCCTCTTGGCCAGGTGCCAATGGAGGTCTTGAGCATGGAGGAGTAACAGTGAATTTCTTCTTGTATTTTGGAGTCACATACCTGTACTCCCTCCACTCTTTTGCCCATCTCCTTTCTATCCTCTGAATGCGCACCTTGCGCTGATTTTTATCTTCCTCAGGGGGTGTGCAGTACCCAGCATAAATGTCCTTAGGGATTTCAAAGGAAGTATTGACCTCAGGCCTCTTTCTTCCTATCTGTGGCCTCTTTTCATTAGCCATTTTCTTTAGTTGAGGAATTTGAACAATTGAACTCTCTGAAGAAGTATGCAACTTTTCTTCAAGGAACGCTGCAAATGAGTTAAGTTCATGAGAACCTAGTGATTCAGCAGCGGACATGAGTACCTGTGAACAGAGTATAGTTGCGAGGAATTTGGAGAGGTCATATGCGTTCTCAGAAGGTTTTTCAATAAGAATAAGTTTGAGGAATTTGACCAGATGAGTCTTGAAGAATTTCACTAAGCGTTCTTTGTCTTACGTTCCAGAGTTGTATAGATCGAAGATCCACACAATTGAGGAATCTTGAAGAAAAGTGATGCTTAGAGAAACGAATCAAGAGCAGATGACATGTGAGGTGTTTAGTGTGTGAGGATTTGAAGAAAAAAACCTTTGAAGATTTTGTAGTAACATTTGAATCAAAGTGGGCAGTAAAAGTAACTTTTAATTACCCTGAACGAAGAACACGATGAACTGGGATGTGGAGAAGTCAAGCTCGTCTGTGCAGATCTTCCACGCCCTAACTTGGCGGAGGAAGACGGCTACGGCGGCGGTGGAGTGAAGATTTCCGCGGCCGGCGTGAGTACGGCGGCGACGTGGTCGAGGCAGTGAAGCTCTTCCTCACCAGCGACGATGATGTAGCTGCGGCGCTAGGGTTTGAGAAGCTCGAGCTTGGAGAGAGGTCGAGCGGAGTAAAAGAAGTGAGGAAGGGGAGAGGGGGTATTTATAGCCACGGTGAAAACGGTTCGCCCGAAGAAATTGGACGAACGTGCCCCTGACCCTTCTCATTCGCATGACATGTGTCACCCACATACTGAGAAGTGGAGATCGTGTTAGATCGTGGGTGAATAGATAATTATATCGTGGGAAGCGGAACCGTTTGAGCGGCAAAGCCGAAAATTTGGATAAGATAAGTTCAAAGTTCCGTTCGCAAATTCTTCAGCTGACAAGGACGCAGTGAAGATTTTGAATGAGTTTCAAATAGAACGCACATGAAGAATTTGTGAATAGATTGGGTTGAGTATAGCATAGAGGGGGAAGGGTCCGATCACATTCACTTAGCAGAAAAACCAACTTGAAGAATTGGTCATAAGTGAATGTTGTAGAGGACATAAACTCATATATATATATAGCCAATGAAGAGAAACGACGGAAACAGTGAAGATTTTGCAAAGTTGAAGAATATGAACAACTGAGGAAAAACTCAAATTGAAGATTTTCAACTTTTGTGGTGGCGTGACCCACCGTATAAGAATGATGATTTCAGACACCGCGTACAATTGTCGTAGGGTTCTGAGAATCAAATTCTTCATTAATTTCTTCACACTTAGAGTGTTATTCTTCATTGATTGAAGAAAAACGTTTCTTCATGTGTTGCACATCTAAGTCATCAATTTTGCATAAGTGTTAGGATGAGTGTCCTTTTCAAAGAAGATTCGAAGATTCTAAGATATTTAGCTCACACCGCAACTTGCTAAATCTCTTCTCATCCAAGGGCTTTGTGAAGATATCGGCTAGCTGTTCTTCAGTCTTCACATGCTCAATAGAAATGTCGCCCTTCAACACATGATCGCGAAGAAAATGATGACGAATCTGAATGTGCTTTGTCTTTGAGTGCTGAACTGGGTTGTGAGCAATCTTGATGGCACTCTCATTGTCACAGAAGAGAGGCACATTCTTCACGTTGACGCCGTAGTCCTTGAGAGTTTGCTTCATCCACAGCAATTGAGCACAGCAAGAACCAGCAGCAATGTACTCAGCTTCAGAAGTAGACAGTGATACGCAGTTCTGTTTCTTCGAGGACCAACAGACCAAAGATCGTCCGAGGAAATGACATGTACCAGATGTTGACTTGCGATCCACACGATCACCAGCATAGTCAGAGTCAGAATATCCAACGAGATCAAAAGCCAAGCCCTTGGGGTACCATAATCCTAGTGTTGGTGTGTGAGCTAGATATCGAAGAATATGCTTCACAGCCTTATGGTGTGATTCCTTCGGTGTAGCTTGAAATCGGGCACACATGCAAACACTAAGCATAATATCTGGCCTAGATGCACACAAGTACAATAAAGAACCAATCATGGAGCGGTATACCTTTTGATCGAAGTCAATACCATTTTCATCAGTGCACAGATGGCCATTTGTGGGCATAGGAATTTTGACGCCTTTGCAATCTTGCATGCCGAATTTCCTCAGTACATCCTTGAGGTATTTCTCCTGAGATATGAATATGCTATTGTGTTGTTGACGAATTTGAAGGCCTAAGAAGAATTTCAACTCTCCCATCATAGACATTTGATATTCTTCACTCATCATATAGGCAAATTCATCACTATAACGTTGGTCAGTACAGCCAAAGATGATGCCATCAACATACATTTGGCATACAAACAATTCATCATCATATGATTTAGTGAAAAGAGTAGGGTCGAGTGAACCGGGTTTGAAGCCTTTCTTCATGAGGAATTCCTTCAAAGTATCATACCACGCCCGAGGGGCCTGCTTGAGGCCATAGAGGGCCTTATTTAGTCTGAAGACTTTGTCAGGATGCTTAGGATCTTCAAAACCTGGGGGTTGAGCAACATATACATCTTCCTCAAGCTTACCATTGAGAAATGCACTTTTCACATCCATTTGATATAAAGTGATATCATGATGGTTAGCATAAGCAAGTAATATGCGAATAGCTTCAAGTCTAGCAACAGGTGCAAAAGTTTCATCGAAATCAATTCCTTCAACCTGTGTGTAGCCTTGAGCTACTAGCCGTGCCTTATTCCTCACCACAAGGCCATTTTCATCTTGCTTGTTGCGGTAGATCCATTTTGTGCCAATGATATTGTGTTTGCGAGGATCTGGACAATTGACCAGTTCCCAAACGTTGTTGAGCTCGAACTGATGTAATTCTTCTTGCATGGCCTGAATCCACTCAGGCTCCAAAAATGCTTCATCTACCTTAGTGGGCTCTGAGATAGAGACAAAAGCATAGTGCCCAAAAAAGTTAGATAAATGTGAAGCTTTTGAGCGTGTGAGAGGACCTGGTGCTTCAATGTCATCGATGATCTTCTCAACTTGCACTTCTTTTGCAATGCGAGGATGAGTAGGTTGTCGTCGAGGAATTTGATCAGCATTTTCTTCAGCACCATTTTCTTCAGCAATTTCTTCAGGTGCATTAGCTCGACGTTCTTCACGTTCTGGAATGAATTCTTCAGCAGATTCTTCGGTAGGAATGACATCCTCAGTAGCCTTGAACTTGATAGTTTCCTCAGGTGCTGGTTCATCTATCACAGAGGGTAGGTGCTCTCTTTGCGAGCCATTAGTTTCATCGAACCGCACATCTACAGTTTCAACAACCTTGTGAAGAACGGTGTTGAAGACTCTATAGGTGTGCGAGTCCTTTCCGTAACCAAGCATAAAACCTTCATGTGCTTTCGGTGCAAATTTAGCATTGTGATGAGGATCTCTAATCCAACATTTAGCACCGAAGACTTTGAAATAACTCACATTGGGTTTCTTGTCAGTGAGGAGTTCATAGCCAGTCTTCTTGAAGAATTTGTGAAGATATACCCTGTTGATGATGTGGCACACAGTATAAATTGCCTCAATCCAGAAGTGACGAGGCGTCTTGTACTCATCAAGCATAGTGCAAGCCATCTCAACAAGAGTTCTGTTCTTGCGCTCCACGACGCCATTTTGCTGAGGAGTGTAAGGAGCAGATAACTCATGAGTAATAAAAAGTTCATCAAGATAGTCATCAAGACCAGAATTCTTGAACTCAGTTCCATTGTTACTTCTGATGTGCTTGATCTTCACACCAAAGTTGGTTGAAGCCCTCGAGGAAAATCGTTTGAAGACTTCCTGCACTTCATGTTTGTAAGTAACAATGTGTACCCATGTGTAACAAGAGTAATCATCAACAATAACAAGCCCATAGAGAGATGCGTCATTTGTGACAGCTGAGTAATGGTTAGGACCAAAGAGGTCCATGTGAAGCAATTCGAATGGTCGAGTAGTGGTCATGATAGTCTTCGCTGGATGCTTAGCCTTGGTCATCTTTCCAGCTTCACAAGCTCCACATAGGTGATCCTTGAGGAATTTGACATTCTCAATGCCAATGACATGCTTCTTCTTCGCAAGCGTGTGCAAATTCCTCATGCCTGCATGACCAAGTCGTCGATGCCATAGCCATCCTTCTGAAGCTTTTGCAAGTAGGCACACGGCTGGTTGCGGTCCTGTAGAGAAATCAACAATATACAAGTCTCCTCTCCTAAAGCCTTCGAAGACTTTGAATTGTCAGCTTCCATAACCACAACATAATGATACTTGCCAAATACAACTACCATATCAAGATCACAAAGCATTGAGACAGACATGATGTTGTATCCTAAGGACTCGACAAGCATGACTTTGTCCATGTGTCGATCCTTTGTGATCGCAACCTTACCTAGACCCAATACCTGACTTTTGCCTTTGTCAGCGAAGATGATATGCTTCAGATGCGATGGTGATAAGGGAGCATCAATCAATAGATTTTTTTCACCAGTCATGTGATTTCTACATCCACTATCGAGGACCCACTCAGTGGCTTTGGGTTGATCATCCTGCAGATGAATTAGTGCAGCTTACGAACTTCATATACTTCATCAGTGAAGAATATGACATCAATTCATCAGATCAATTTCATCAAGCAATAGAACAGATAAAGCAGTATGAGGACGTGAGAAATAAAAGTTCATTTCTTCATGATTAGCCTGCGTCCTTTCAGGCAAACTTCAGGTCTCCAGCGAATTCTTCAGACGCTCAAGTACGTCTGGAGACCTGACCCTGCAGAAGAGATTAGTTCTTTTTCTTCACCACCCACATCTGAAGGGGTGACAAAGAGTTCATCACTCTGCGAGCTCCATATGAGAAAGGTGGCATAGAAGCCAATCCGTTTCGTTTCACATAAGAGAAGTTAGGGTAAGCATATGAATAAGCAGAGAAATTCTTCGAGGGCTTATGAACATAATGATTAGAAGAATAATGCTCATATTCATAGCCCTTGGCTCCTCCCTGTGAAACAGAGTTGTTAGCACGATGATGTTCATATGAGGACTTTGATCCTCTTGAGGAATTTGATCCATGTGAGGAATTTGATCCCTATGAGGACTTGGATCCATATGAAGAATTTGGTCCATATGAAGAATTTGATCTGGGGTTCCTATTCCTCACAGGTGGTGTCATGAGGACATTCACCTGATGTAGCGACCCGACCCGAATGGATCAAGTCTCTGTGCTTAAGTGTCATCCCTAGATCGGTATGCTGACACACACAGTACTCGAGGATTTATAACAGAGGTAAATCACATGTATAAAGTAACGTAAATACTATTACCTCAATCCAAATAGCGGAAGTAACAAGGTTGTGGATTCCCATCAACACCAACGGCAAAGTTGAGTGTAGAAATCGTAACCCTAACGTATCACTTACTCGTCGTAAGATATCCTGCAACATGAAACGTTGCAGCCCGAAAACGGGTCAGTACATTCAATGTACTGGCAAATTCACACCATAGAGAAATGATGAACAAAGACTATCACTACATGCATATATGGCTGGTGGAAAAGCTCTATGGTTATAATGTTTTTGCGAAAAGCCAATTTTTCCCTACTCCAAAGGAATAAATTTTATTTAACTATCATGGTGGTTGTTAAACATTGAGAAGGTACCTCCAACTCAATCCCAATTAAGTATCATCATTAACCCAACAATACTAATTAAAGTATCATGACGAGATCAACGGGATAATCCAAGAACTAGATACTCAAGATGTCCATAATCGGGGACACGGCTAACCATGATTAGTTTGTACACTCTGCAGAGGTTTGTGCACTTTTCCCCACAAGACTCGATCGCCTCCGCTTGATTCTCGCACTGCATGATGTTTGAGAAACGGATGACCGAGACACAGTCTTTCAGAAGCGTTAACTCTCTACTCTGGGTAGACCGTACCACCTACATCCCCTACATCTGCTAGTCTACCTCTTCAAGAGCTCACATAACTTAATCAACTATGCTAGAGCCCATAATAGCTTGTGGCTGCACACGGAAGTTTCTAGCATGAATAATCTCATGATCCCTTTGAGCCTGGGTGGCGGTCCATAGGATGATCACACGGGTACTCCGGGATATCCAAAAATATAGGCAGCACTGGGTTCTCCAGGTGCCTCAATCCACCCAGATGTGAGTTTTAGTTGCCACCTTAAGTAAACCATTAATTAACAATCTCACATCTGTCATGAATATCTCTCAAACCCAATCCACGTCTACGAGCATAGCATAGCGATATAAGCAACGTAGAAGTAACTCCCAAAGGTTTGATAATAAACAGGGCAATAGGTTCCTACCTCATCAACTACTTCCCAATACCCACATGTTATCAATCCTACTCATGCAATGTTTGAGGGTTGAATCTAATGCATAAAAACTGGGTATGAAAGGGATATGATCAAAGTGTGAACTTGCCTGCAATGTTGATGAAGATGATTCCCACTCAATACTCTGGATATATCTATTCGTCACACTCCGGTCAATCTATCGAGAGCAAGCAATAGTAACCACACATAAGCAATCACTCAAAAGATCAGAAAGAACGAGGAAAACAATTCGGAAAACTTCAAAACCAAGCAAATAACTCTTGCAACATAAAACAATTTCTAACAGTACCAAAATTATGTGAATTTGGCCTTATCAGAAAGTTTAGGTCAAGAGCTTCGATTGGCAAAAAGAATCAACTAAATCGGAGCTACGAAACTCAAGTTACGATCAAAAGAAGATTTAAATTCAAATCTGATCTAATTCAAATTTTAAAATTTCAAAAACATGTTTGAGTTGGATTACTGGATAGAGGGGATCATAACGAAGACGTGGGCATTGGTTTTGTTGGATTTGGACAAACGAGTAAAAATTTGTGGTCGTTTGAAAAACAGGGGCTAAACGGTAAATAAAATCATCACAGATAGGTCCCTGGCGAAAAACTAAAATAAAAGAAGAAGACTAAATAGCGAACGTTCGTTGCCGAACGCTAACTGGCGAATCTGTTCACTGCTGAACCTAACCTAATGAACGTTCGCTAAATAGCTAGTAAATTAAAAAATACAAGTTTTATATATATAAAAACCGAAACGAAAACCGGTCGGTTTTATTACCGGTTTGGGCGGTTCGGCGGAACCGTCGGGTCGGCAAAAACCGGCGAGATCCGGTGGCTAGGCCATGTCCGGCGAGTCCGGCGAACGGTGGCGGACGGCTCCGGCGAGCG